>NW_027185896.1:13344842-13511048 GCF_028583685.1 Petaurus breviceps papuanus | reverse complement strand
TGAAAGATCAGAGGCAGTGGAATACAATTTTCCAGAAGGCAAAAGAGTTAAGGTTACAACCAAGGGTCACATACCCAGCAAGACTGAGCATATTCTTCCAGGCAAAGAGATGGTCATTGAACAATATAACAGAGTTCCAGACCTTCCTAATGAAAAAGCCAGAGCTCAATGGAAAATTCAACCTCCAATTACGAGCTGCAAGAGTGACCTAGAAAGGTAAACAAGGTAAACACACACACACACACACACACGCACACACATACCTATTTAAGAAGAGCAAACTGTTTATAGACAAGTAGAGGGTATGAGTATAAAATGCACAAAATGACGATTAAAAAAATCTTATTAAGGACTACAAAGGGACTGCAATGGAAGAAGAGGAATGAATGAAGTGGAAAAGGGTAAATTATGCCATACAAAGAGGCATAAAAACAATATAGCAGAGGAAAAGAAGGGAGGGAGATGAGAATCATATGAGCTTTTCCCTCATTGGTTCTGATGCAAGGAGGGTATAACAACCAGTTAAGCATAGGACTCCATGGAGAAGAAACGAAAAAAGTATCATTTTAGAGGGAAAAGGGGGGGGGAGGGGAGCTTCGAATGACATTTGTTCCTGTCACTCTTGGTGTGAAGAAGAAATAACAGGCTTCATTAAGTATAAAAATATCCTACAGGCAGTAGGGGGGGAAAGGGTTACGAAAGGGGGGTGGGAGTGGTTTGTAGGGAGGGAAGAAGTAAAGGGAAAGGGGAGGAAAAGGGAGGGGGGCTGATAAAGGGAATACTAAGGGAGGTGGTGGTCAAAAGGAAAACTATTAAGGGAGGGAAGGGAGAAGGGGGGGAAATATGAACATTAACAGGGGAGGGAATAGTATGGTGGGAAAGAAACAGATAACAATCATAACTGTAAATGTGAATGGAATGAACTCTCCCATAAAACAGAGACATAGCAGAATGGATTAGAAATCATATGTATCAGCAAGCACACCAGCGTCCCCAGGGTGGTTGCCAACACAGGTTCTTAGATCTGCTTTGTTAAAGGAAAGCAACTCAAAATGAGTTAACAAGCTTACTTTAATCAGTCAAATATGTATCGTTTACCTAGTTCAGGGGAAAAAGGTCAGCACCCCGAACTTCAGAGTATACAGACGGAATTATCAAGACAGAGGAACAGATCAAGTAGACAGGTTTCCAAACTGTCCAACCATTACATCCATACCAAATCAACATCTGGGTTTTTCAAAGCTGGGGGGCTCTCAACAACGGCTTCCCAGAGTCTCATCTGATCAAATCACAGAACACTTCTCAAAGTGCCCCAAAACAAAGCCTCAAATCAGGGTTTATATAGCCTCCTTCTGGCTCAGAGAATGTAACAACCTTCTGGACCCACTGGCCAATCAAAAAGTATCTACTGAAAAACAAGCCTCCCACCCCAGGCTCCAGGTGCACTTTAGCCTAGGGGCAGGGAAGATCTTTAAATTTGCATTTCCATTACATTGGGCCCCAAGATCTTTCATGCCCATAGCACAGTCAATTTACTTTTGAATTAGCACTAAACATCTCTTGGGTCACATTTTCAACATACAGAACTAAAGTTACCAAAGTGGCTTCTGGGCCTTAAACAAACACCAACAAGGTGGGGTCCTTGGGCGTCCACAGCACTTCATCCCACCCACCATAGTCACAAGTCCATCCTCCCCCTGGGTCCCAAACTGTGGGATGCAGCAAGGAAACACATTCAGTGCCCCTGCTTTGCTGCTCAGTTCTTATCTTTTCCTGTGGCTGAATTCTGAACTCCTGGATTCCTTCTCCTCCCTCAGGTGGCAGCTGTTCCTGGCTTCTGCCCAGGTCCCGATGCAGACAGCTCACCATTCCTGCTCTCAGCTCAGCGAAGTCCGCATACAGGCCATTCTTCTCTCCTGGTCCATGGCTCCACAGAGTCACAGCTACCACAACTGGGAAACAAACAATTATCCCAGCCCCCATACTTTCGTTTTACTCTACAGATCCCATTCATGACGCCATTTTGAAGCAGCAAGCACCCCAGTGTCCCCAGGGTGGCTGCCAACACAGGTTCTTAGATCTGCTTTGTTAAAGGAAAGCAACTCAAAATGGGTTAACAAGCTTACTTTAATCAGTCAAACATATATCGTTTACCTAGTTCAGGGGGAAAAGGTCAACACCCCAAACTTCAGAGTATACAGACAGAATTATTATTACATCATAATCCTACAATATTCTGTTTACAATAAACACATCTAAAACTGAGAGATACACACAGGGTAAAGGTAAAAGGCTGGAGTAAAATATACCATGCCTCAGCTAAAGTAAAGAAAGCAGGGGTAGCAATACTTATCTCAGATAAAGCAAAAGCAAAAATTGACCTAATTAAAAGAGATAAGGAAGGAAACTATATCCTGTTAAAAGGCACCATCGAGAATGAAGCAATATCATTACTTAACATATATGCACCAAGTAATATAGCATCCAAATTCCTAGAGGGGAAGGTAAAGGAATTAGAGGAAGAAATAGATAGCAAAACTATACTAGTGGGAGAACTTAATCTCCCCCTCTCTGAACTTGATAAAGTTAAGGAGGTAAACAGAATTTTAGAGAGGATAGGTATGATAGATCTCTGGAGAAAACTGAAAGGGGATAAAAAGGAATATACTTTCTTCTGAGTGGTTCATGGCACATACTAAAAAATTGACCATGTTCTAGGGCATAAAAACCTCACAATTCTATGCAGTAAGGCAGAAATTAGATGCATCCTTCTCAGATCATGATGCAATAAAAATTATATGCGAAAAAGGGCCATGGAAAGACAGACTAAAAACTAATTGGAAATTAAACAATTTAATCCTAAAGAATGAGTGGGCCAAACAAGAAATTATAGAAACAATCAGTAATTTTATTCAAGAGAATGATAATAATGACACACATAACAAAATTTGTGGGATGCATTAAAGGCAGTTCTTAGGGGAAGTTTTATATCCGTGAGTGCATACATGATTAAATTAGAGAAAAGGGAGATCAAGTCTAAATGGGTGCATGAAATAGGTATAAAGGTTGATACTGTAAGCAGTCTCCTAAAACAAGGAATAGTTTACCTATCAGACTTGTGGAGAGGGAAAGACTTTATAACTAAACAAGAATTAGAGAACATTTTAAAATGTAAAATGGATAATTTTGACTACATGAAATTGAAAAGCTTCTGTACAAACAAAGACAATGTAACCAAGATTAAGAGGGAGGTGGGAAATTGGGAAAGAATTTTTACAACCTATGTCTCTGACAAAGGACTCATTTCTAAAATATACAGAGAATTGAGTCAAATTTATAAGAATACAAGTCATTTCCCCAATTGATAAATGGTCAAAGGATATGAACAGGCAGTTTTCAGAGAAAGAAATTAAAGATATCTATAGTCACATGAAGAAATGCTCTAAATCCTATTGATTAGAGAAATGCAAATCAAAACAACTCTGAGGTACCACATCTCACCAGTCAGATTGGCTAAGATGACAAAACAGGAAAATGACAAATGCTGGAGAGGATGTGGGCAAATTGGAACACGAATGCATTGCTGGTTGAGTTGTGAGCTGATCCAGCCTTTCTGGAGAGCAATCTGGAATTATGCCCAAAGGGCTATAAATAATTTCATATCCTTTGACCCAGAAATACCACTCCTAGTGTTATATACCAAAGAGATCATAGAAGTGGGAGGAAGACCCATAATGTACAAAAATGTTTATAGCAGCTCTTTTTGTGGTGGCAAAGAATTGGAAATTAAGGGGATGCCCATCAATTGGGGGAATGGCTGAACAAGTTGTGGTATATGCATGTTATGGAATACTATTGTGCTATAAGAAACAAGGAGCAGTCAATTTAAGTTCCAGGTCCGAAGGCGCCGAGAAGACCACCACGATGACGAAGGGGCTTGCCTGAGGTCCCCTCAAGAGCCGGTGGCGCAGGAGCCCAAAAGTCGCTGCCAGGGGCGCAGCGGTGCTGGAAGACGTGGTACAAGGGGGTATTTCAAGGTGTGCACTGACCTGTCAATGGTTTTGCCCTCTGCAAGTTGCCAATTACGTAGTACCTAACCGTTGGCTCCCTGGTGTCCCTTTAAAAGCTGAGGCTTTACCTGAGATCTCTGTTGCACAACCTGTCAGGTGAGACAGTAACTCCTCAGCCCACCATGTGCCGATCAGCCAACATAGAATAAAATAGGGTCCAATTCTTTTTTTTTTTTTAAGCAATCAGGGTTAAGTAACTTGCTCAAGGTTACACAGCCAGTTATTTCTGGGTGTGGTGCTGAGTATCTGAGCCCGGATTCAATCCCCAGGTCATCCCGACACTGGAGCCGGTGCTCTTACTCGCTGTGCTACCTGGCCGCTCCAGGTCCAATTCTTTAAAAAAAAAAAAAAAAAAGGTAAGCAAACAGAGGAAGCGCAATCAGACCATAGGATCCTTTTTGTGGGACAAAAAGGATCAAAGCATAGAACGCAAGAAAGGCAACAGGGAAGCTGATGGTGGGCGAACCCTTACCCACCAATCTACTTTCACCCCAAGTAAGCGAAATTTCTATCCTACAATTGCAGCAGCATCCACCCCCTGCCACCTTCCCCCACCACTCTGGAGGGACAGGAAGAATCAAAAAGTTGGGATGAAAAAAGCCAAGGGGGTGTGAAAAGCCCAGTCTGCCCCAACTCGCGAGGGCCTGTTCCCACCAGCTGGCGCTGTGCTGGCGCCCCTTGAGGGCCTACCAGTGTCAGCATTCCAAGCCCCTTGCCCACCACCACAGAGCGGGCCCCTTGCCTGCTCTCACCCCTTATCCACCACTGGATTCTGCTCCTCTCCACAGTTCTCTTCCGCTCTATTCATGAAGAATTCTGCAGACCTTTCATTGCAGATAGCTTTCTTGTAGAAGGACCCTGTAAGAAAAAAAGTGCGTTTGTGTCGCTGGTCAACCCCTCACTGTGCCAGCGCCACCCTTGCCCCTCCCTCCCATGGCAAAGTGCAGTCCTATGTTAATTCATGTTAACCATTAGTCTTGTTGCAAAGAATTATTACCAATGGAAGGAACAAGCTCCCTACTTATTCATTGTTTCTTGAAAGTAAATTAAGTTCTTACGGCTACACATTAAATAGGGTATCTCACCCTACAGGAGGATAGGGGAGAAGGGGAAAGACAGGGAATGACGGAGAGGAGGGCAGGCTGGGGGGAGAGAAGTCAGAAGCACACACTTGGGGGCGGCTCGGTGGCGCAGTGAATAGAGCACCAGCCCTGAAGTCAGGAGGACCGGAGTTCAAATCCTGCCTCAGACACTTAACACAAAAAACATCCGTGAGACCTTGGGCAAGTCACAACCCTAATTGCCCTCCAAAAAGCAAAAAAAAGCATACACTTTTGAAAAGAAACAGGATCAAAGCAGAGAATAGAACAAGTGGGGGACGGGATAGGATGGAGGGAAATATAGTCAGTTTTTCCCAATGTGTCCACTATGGAAATGTTTTGCATAGCATGTACAACCTATATAGAATTTCTGATCTTCCCAGTAAGGGTGGGTGATGAGGGAGGAAGGGAAAGTATTCAAAGTTTTTAATTCAATGTTTAAAAAAATATATGATTATTATTATTTACATGGAACTGGGAAATAAGAGAGGCAGGCACTGGGGTATGGAGATCCATCTTGCCCTACTGGAAAGTTGGAGGGGGAATGGGGAAGGATATAGGAGAGAGCAGATTGGGGGAGGGGGTATTCAGTGGGATCGCTGTTTTAGGGGTGATAGGTAGAGAACATGGGGAGAAAATTTGTAACTCAAAATCTTGTGGAAATGAATGATGTAAACTAAATCTTGGTTCCTCTGCCTACACACAAACACTGTCTCTCTCTCTCTCTCTCTCTCTCTCTCTCTCTCTCTCTCTCTCTCTCACTCACTCACTCACTCACACTCTAGATGCAAGCCCCATGAAGTTTGGAAGTTTGCTACCATCACAGTGTTCTGTGGTATAAAAGATCTCTGCAGAAGAGGGGAAGAACAGAGGGAAAGAGGCAGGACTTGTGACCAGGCTTGAATAAAAAGAATATGCAGAATACCTTATTCATAGTTATATGCTAGCAAAACTGAGTACACAAAAGAAATGAGGAAGGGTTTCAAAAATATTTAATGCACAGATTTTCAGAAGACCAGGTAGAGGTTCAAATAACCCAATTTCACAAAAAGAAATTAGCTGTAAAGGAGTTGCAGATAGAAGAGGGGGAGAGAACCTCTTGGTCTAATAGATTCACAGTAGCATTCTATCAAACATTTAGAGAAAAATACGTATCCATACTTCACTATTCTCAAAAATGCAAAAAGAAAGCATTCTAGCAGAATCTTTCTATAAAACAAATATAGAAGTGCCTATGAAGTATAGACACAGAGGGACCTTTTTTCATCATAAAAAGTATCTATCTAAAACCAAAAGCAAGTATCATAAGCAACAGGCATTTACTAAAACCTTTTCCAACAAATACAGGAGTGAAACAACAATACCTATTCTCACTATTATTATTTGAATAATTTGAATATGCTAACATATGAGACTAACATATATACTCTGTGCCAGGCACTGTGATAAGTACAGTTGAAGTCACACAGCCAATAAGTGTCTGAGTCCAGATTTGAACTCATTCCTGACTCTGTTCATTCTTCTATTCATTGCACTACCTTCCTGCTTCATTACCTCATTTGATGCTCACTACAACTCTGTGAAGTAGGTGCTATTATTATTGCCATTTTACAGTTGAGGAAACAGATAAAGGTTGAGTAACTTGCCCAAAGACACATAGCTAGTAGGTGTCCAAGCCTAGATATAACTCAATTCTTCCCTGATTCCAAAGCCCAGCACTTTTATCTGCTGTGCCATCTACCTGCAAAGAAAGAAATTGAGGGCATAGAGATAGGCAAATAGGAGATAAAACTTCAGCTGATGATATTATGGTATACTTGGAAAATCCTAGGGAATCAGCAAAGATACTAATAGGGACAATAACTTCAGCAAAGTTGCAAGATACAAACCCTAAAAAATCAATAGCATTTCTTTATAATAATATTATAACCTAAAGGAGAAAAACAGAAAGTGAAATCCTATTCCAAATAATGATAAAATGAATAAAACATCTGGAAATTAGCCCACCAACACAAACAAAGGACATGTATAGATTTAATTATCAAGAGCTCCTTAAAAAAATGCATAACTTAAATAGCTGGAGAAATATTCAGTGTTCATGGATAAGTTGTGCCAATAGCTCCTTATTTAATTTTTTCTTAACTGCTGGGAAAACTAGAAAGCAATCTGGCAGAAATTAGGCTTAGACCAACACCCTGCACTATATGCCACAGTACATTCTAAATAGATAGACTTAAATATAAATCATCAAACTACAAAAGAAAAAAATTAGTAGAGAAGTAAATCATACACCTCTCATAGTTATGAGTAGGATATTATTCATAACCAGACAAGAGATAGAGATGATTTAAAAAAAATAAAATAGATAACTTTGATTACATGAAACTAAGCGGCTTCTTTCTGCACACAAAACTAATGCACCTAGCACAAAAAGGAAGTAGTTGAATGGGGAAAAAACTTTGTATCAAATTTCTCTGATAAGGGTTTGGAATCCATGATATGTAAACAATTACATACATATATACATACAAACACATATGCATGTGTGTGTGTATCTCTCAAATAGCCATTCCCTAACAAATAAATACAGGGCAGTTAGGTGGTGCTGTGGATAGAGTCCTAGGCCTAGAGTCAGGAAGATTCATCTTCATGAGTTCAAATCTAGCTTCAGACACTTACTAGCTGTGTGATCCTGGGCAAGTCATTTCACCCTGTTTGCTTCTGTTCCTCATGCATAAAATGAGCTGAAGAAGGAAATGACAAACCCAGTATTCTAAGAAAACCCCAAATAGGGTCATAAAAAGTCAGACATGACAAATAGTTGAACAACAACAGATAAATGGTAAAAAGGATATGAACAAAAACTTCTAAGAAGAGTTGCAAAGTATTCACCACCACAATGCTCCAGATCACTAAGAAAAATACAAGTCAAAATAATCATGAAGTTTTACCTTTCACCTGGAAAATTGACAGATAATAGAAAATGACAATAGTAAAGAAAAGGTGGTAGAATGGCAGGCACATTAATAAATTGTTGGTGAAGTTGTGAAATGGTATAACCACTTTGGAAATCAATTTGGAATAATGTAAATAAAGTGACTAAAATGTTCATATCTTTTGAACCAGAGACTCCATTACTAGGCATTTGCCCCAAGGCATAATATTATTATGACTTCATCAATAATAAGAAAGTTCACATATATACCAAAATATTTACAGCAGCACTTTTTATAATAACGTAGAACTCTCTTTTCTGCTGTGTACATGGAAATGTTTTTTTCTCTCATTTTGAATTTAAGTTTAAAATGAATAAAAAACTTAATAGCAATGAATTTGAAACAAAGCAAATGCCTATCAAATGGGGGAATAGCTAAACAAATTGTCATACATGATTGTAATAGAACATTATTGTGCTGTAAAAAGTGATATATGTGATACAGAGAAGCATGAAAAGATCTACTTGAACTAATACAGGGTGAAGGAAGGAGAGCCAAAAGAAAAATAACATATGTGATAATTACAACAATGTAAAAGGAAAGAATAACCAAACACCAAAAAAGCAAGTATGGAACAAAATTACGAAGATCAAATATGACTTGAATGAACAGACTGAGAAGACACCCCAACCAACCATTTGTAAAGGTGGAAGATCCATAAATATGTATTTTTGGACTTTTTCAGTATTTCAACCAGTTTGCTGATTTTTTTTTCATCCTTAAAAAGTACTATTTGTTATATGGGATGCCTTTCTGGAAGAGAGAGGCATACTAGGAATAATTATGATGATATTTTTAAAAAATCAATAAAATCCTATCTTTTTCCAAAGAAAATTAATGGAATCTTTTCTATGCAGATGATGCTTGAACAATTTCTTCAATAATCAACTGAGGTTCCATTTTAACTAAAGGCTCACGTAAATCATGATACATCTGACTAAGAATTAGCCAATGCCTAGGGAAATTCAAGCTCCACCCCAAAGCTTTCTGTTACAAATTACACTTGTTAACATTTCCCTCCAACATGCAATCTCCTATGTATGATATGGGACAACTTGCAACACAAGACTTACACAGTGACATTCATAGAAATTCTCCATGATATGATTTCTGTTAAATTTTTAGTGTTCTATTATGACAAAAAGACTTCCCACACTCATTTCACTCACAGTTTCTTTCCTTTATGTACTTTCTCTTATATACAGGATGCTGGCATAAAACTGAAGGCTTTCCCACAGTGCTGGGGAAATCTATCATAATAGGCTGTGGACTTTATTTAGCCACAAATTCATGTATTTAGAGTGTTCCTTTACTTTTTGATATTATATTGGATGAAACATTTGTGTGTGGGGGGTTCTTTTGAATCGGTTTAATAATATTTTTAATATTACTTAGAGAGTAGTATTTCATCAATGACCTTGGTGACCAGTGAGGGGTCTCTTACCTATGAAAGCTATGCCATACTCATAGCTTAGCATCAATCAGGATTCTATTGTTGAATGGCAAGGCTATAATTTAAAATTTTTTTTCATAATCACTGCATTTATAATGTTTCTCCCTAGTATGGGTTTTCTATCAAGGAAAACCTGAGGATCCTTCTAAAAGCTATGGCACAAATTATATTTATATGGTTTCTGTTATAACATCTAGAATAGAAAGCATGACTTACAAATGATGGCTTTCCTAAACTAACATTTATTTCTCCCCTGGTGTTCAACAAGTATTTTATTCTTTTACAAATTTCCCCATCTTTTTCCAACTCCTTGCTTTTCCTCGTTGTGAATGATCAACAAGGGTTATTTTCCTTGTAAACATATTCCCACACTATTTTCATTCATAGCATTTGTAATGTGAATGGTGATCAGAGTTTTTTTGCAGTGAAAACTATCCCACACTCATAAAGCTTATCACTACCAATTCCCTGGATTTGAATGTTAGATTTATGAAAAGAATTTCCTTACTGATTAATTTCATCATATTCCTCCTCAGTATGGGTTAACCGATGTCGAGAATAGCCTGAACTCCATGTAAAGGCTTCCCCACACACCTGACATGTGTATGGTTTTTCCTTGCTGTGAGTTCTATAATGTACTAAAACATATGACTTACGAAGGAAAGTTTTCCCACATTGATTGCATGCATAGGGTTTCTCACCAGTGTGAATTTTAGCATGCTCAGTAAGATTTTTGTTTCGTGTAAAAGTTTTCCCACATACTTCACATTCATATTTTTCCTTCTCTCCAGAGTGAATTTTCTGGTGAGAAAGAAGGCTTCTCTGTCTTGTAAAAGTTTCCCCACAATCTTTACATTCATATACATTTTTCTCTGTGTGAATTCTCTGGTGAGAAACAAAGCTTCTGTTCATTCTGAATGATTTGCCACACTCTTTACATTCAAACGGTTTTTCCTTTGTGTGAACTCTCTGGTGTAGAACAAGGTATCTGCTTCTTGAAAATGTTTTCTCACACTCATTACATCTATAGGGTCTCTCTCCAGTATGAATTCTCTGATGATCAACAAGGTTTCTTTTTCTTGTAAAAGTTTTACCACACTGTTTACATTCATGGTGATTTGGCTTAGCTTGGATATTTACATGTGGACTAAAGACTGACATGTGACTGAAAGTTTCCCTATACTTATTATATACATATAGATTTTTATCAGTGTGTATAATCTGATGAATAAGAGAGTGGGAAATTCCATGAAGGCCACCCCCACCACAATCATTATATACTTGGGTTTGTTCATTCTCTGATGAAAATTTTTGTTCTGTTACCAGATTTTGACTAAGCCCTGCCATGAGACTGGAAGCTCTCCCATCCTTATCACATTTGTCAACTCTCTCCTCATTCTGTTCCAACTGTTCAACATGTTTATAGATTTCCTGTTGTTTAGGAATGCTTTCATAAATACTAAGGTTTGAGCCACCATGTTCCCCCAGATTCTCATCTGTCTGCTTTGTAGTAGTTTTTGTTTCCTTGACTACCATGTACTCGGAATCTCCTTCCTCTACCTTCACTCTTTTCAGTGGAGGGTTACCCAACTGCCTCTTCCACCCAGCCTTCTGTTTACAAGATGTTCTAACCTCAGATTGATCAGAAACATTGCTCTGGACATTTTCCAGTACTGTAGCTGGTGATTCTTCAGAAATTTCTTGCTTTATATTAGTCAATTTCTCTTTCTCAAATTTGACTTCACCACCTAAAACAAAAAGAAATTCAAGGAAAGACATTTGTTCTCTATGTTAAAGAATGGAAAAAATATAAGTAATACTAAAATATCCTATTATAGGAATTCACGGCTTTCATTCCACACAAAAAAAAAAGAGCTTTAAGAGGCAAGAAAGTAAAAGTATCATGGACAAAACACCATTAAGAGAACCATTCAATAAGAATTTCTGGGAAACAGGATGCTAGTTTAGGAAAAAGGTGGCATATATTCACATGTCCTACAATAAATCACACCTGAGTTCCAAATGGCTCCATAGATAAAGAGATATGCTATAGATATATAGGTACATAAAAGCATATATAATTTAGAAGAAAAGGGAATGATACATTTATCACAATTGTGTAAATATGGAAAATTCATATATATTTGAATAGAAGAAATAAAAAACAAAATAGTTGAACTTTATCTTTTTAAAAATAATTTTGCATAGTAAAAAGTCATGCATCAAAAATAAAAAGAGAAATCTTTGTGGCAAATACTGTGATAAAAATCTATAGTGACACAAATTTACAAGAGTTAACTACATTATTCAAAAAGTATTGAACAGATGTTATCAAAGGAAGAAACACAAATTGTTGATATACACCTAGCTTCCTCCAAGTCCCAGCAAAAACCCCATCTCCTACAGGAAGCCTTTTCTAACCCCACCTAATTCTAGTGTCTTCCCTTTGTTAATTATTTCCTACTTATCCTGTACATAGCTTGTTTGTATATACTTGTTTGTTTTCTCCCCAATTCGATTATGAGCTCCTTAACAGCAGGGACTATCTTTTGCCTTTTTGTATTTTTAACTTATTCTTAACTCAGTGCCTGGCACATGATAGGCACTTAACAAATGTTTATTGATTGGTTGAGGATACTCTGTATCCTATTCACAAATTTCCATGTCATTCAAATCTGATTTTTCCCATTATGCTAACTCTATATGTTCCTTTATCTTTCTGTTGAATTTATCTAGTGCTGAAAAGGGAATATTAATATTAAAATATGCTACTGTTATTACGTTCTTATTAATGTCTTTATAATTCATCCAATTTTAAAGAATTCACATGCTATGTCATTTGGTATATGTGCATATTGACAGAATATTTTTTCATTGCTTTTTGTGCATAATATTACCTTGTTTCTCTCTATCTTGCCTGCCTATTCTATTCTCTCCTTCTGTTCTTAATTGTCCTGTTTTCTCCCTCCTCTTTCTTCTCCCCTCCACTGTCATTTTTAAAGAAAAAAAAATCCTACATAGCTAGCTCTTTACAGGCCTATGAAAATATTACTTTCATTTCTTAATGTCTTACTGTTCTCTGATTTATCTTCTATTTAATGAATTACTTTTGGATATCCATTGACCTCTAGCTCCTTTTGAAGAAATGATTAAAATTCTTCTCTTTTGCTAAATGTTCAGTTTATGTGATTGATGATTAAGCTCATAACTTATTTGGAGGTACAATCTAATATTCTTTGCTTTTTATATTTTATTACCATTTTTATCTTGGTGTCTCATAAATAATTAATAGACTATGGTATTTTAGATTACTTTCCTTGGAATTTTTTTCTTGGCTGCACACAATATCATACTGTTTAATGTAATTCTAAAGGCTAATTATGACATTTCTTGTTGTATTAAATTTGGAATTCCTTTCTGTGGGTGTTTTATTAATTCTCTTGATCTGTGCTATATGTTTGCAGTGTTTCTGTGAAATTCCCCCATATCTTTTCCTATCGTATGCTATTCAGGGAGGTGTTTTTTTTTTTTTTCAAAAATACATTTTTATGGTGTGTGTTGTTTTCTTGGTTTTTATTACTTTATTTTTCCTCAGTTGCTATAACTCTTCTTAAGTTTCTCTAAATTCTTCACATATATAATTATATGGCTAATACATATAATATATGAAATCTCTTATTATATATCACATAATTATTTCTAATTATATATCACATCTGTAATTTCTTATGGCTCAGTAAAATTCCATTACATTCCTCTACCACAGTTTGACCATTTGTCAATCAACCTCATTTGATGTCATTTGTTCTAAATTCTCTAGGATTTCATTTCTTCCTAGAGAGTTCTAATTTCATAGGATCATAAATTTAGAGTCAGAAGGCACCCTAGAGGTCATTCAGTTCAACTTACTCATTTTATCGATAAGGAAAGTGTGGCCCAGGAAGGTGAAATAACTTGCCCAGCATTCACACAACTAGTCAGTGTGTGATATGGGATTCAAACCCAGATCTCTTTTTTTTAAGTTTAATTTTTTTCTATTAACAAAGATCTATATGCTCTCCCTCCCACCTCCTCTCCCCACTTGGGGGAAAAAATAAAAATCTTGTAACAAATATGAATAGTCAAATAAAATAAATTCACATACTAGTCATGTCCAAAATATATATACCTCATTTTGCACCCCATGTCTGTCACCTCTCTGTCAAGAAGTAGGTAGCATGATGCATCACTGGTCCTCATTAGGTTTTTCTAAGTTGTTTATCTTTATAGTGTTATTGTTATTGTATAAATTGTTCTTCTGATTCTTCTCATCTCCCTCTGCCTTAGTTCATACAAATCTTTGTAGGTTTCTCTGAAACCAGCCCCTTGTTCATTTTACAGCACAATAGTATTCCATCACATTCATATACCATAATTTGTTCAGCCATTCCCCAATTGATGGGTACCCCCTTAGTTTATATACATGAGCTCTTTTCCTCTTTCTTTTATCTCTTTGGGGTATAGTCCTAATAATGGTATTGCTGGGTCAAAGGATATGCACAGTTGAGTAAATTTTTGGGCATTGTTCCAAGCTGCTTTCCAGAATGGCCAGATCAGTTCACAACTTTATCAGCAGTGAATTAATGTGCCTCACACTATCCCTTTAAATAATACAATCTAGTATAATAATGCCCTCTCCTCCTGTCTAATCTGTCTTCTCTAGATTTTAGCACTACTTCTCCCTTTTGGTTTTCCTCCTACCTTTCTGATTGTTTTTCTCAATATCCTTTCCCAAATCACTATACATGGCATTTGCATAAAATGTGGGTATATCCCAAGGCTCTGCCCTAGGCCTTCTCGTTTCAGATGATCTTCAAATCTATATTTTTAAGTCTAGTCTCTCTCTTGAACTCTAGTCCCACATCACAAATAGCCTATTAGACATTTAGAACTAGATATCCCATTTGGATCTCAAATTCAACATGTCTAAAACTCCATTCCTCTTCTGAACCTCCTTATAACTGTTAAGAGAATCACTAGCCTTCCATTCACCCAGGCTCATCCTCAGTGCTTCACTCTGCATAGCTAAGGAATTGCCAAATACTTAATCTTTAAATTCCCACACTATCTTTCATTTATCTCTTTCTCTGCATTTACGTAGCTACCACTCTTATTAACATTTTCATCACCTCTCACTAGGACTATTACAATGGCCTCTAATTTGGCCTCCCTACTCCAATACATTCTCCTAAAGAGTGGGTCTGACCATATCAGTCCCCTACTCAATAAACTCCAGAGGCTCCCTGTCTCACCTAGGGTGAAATATAAACTTCTTTAAAGCACTTCACAACCTGATTCCTTCCCACCAGTCCTCATATTACTCCCCTTCACACACTCTGGTCCAATCACCCTGGCCTACTTGCTACTCCATCTCTAGTATCCATGCCTTTTTACTGGCTGTCCCCCATTCATGGAGTGCTCTCTCTCTCCATATTTCTGCCCTCTGGAATCTCTGGTTTCCTTCAAGAATCAGCTAAGCATTCCCTCCAACAGGGGTCCTTTCTTGGTGACCCTCCTTCCTCTGCTCCCCCCAGCTGCTACTGCCTTCCCATCTAGAAATACCTTTAGTCTGTTTTCTCTATGACTTTTATTTGCTGATAGGTATACATGTTGTCTTGCCCTTTACAATACAACTCATTTAAGGAAAGGACTGATAGAATTTTGTCTTTCATCTCCCCCATTGAGCACAATGCCTGATATAGTAAGCAATTAATGAATGCTTATTGATTGATCATTTGATGTGGAACAAAGATTACCAAAGGTTGGCAAATGATGAGGAAGGGAATGCTAAGCATAATAATAATTCCATTTCTCTAGCAGTTTAAGGTCTACAACGTGCTTTCTACACAATAGTCTTGTGAGGCAAATATAAGGATTATTAGCTCTTTCTCTTTAAGGAAATGAAGAATCAGAGAGTAGAAGTGACTTGCTCACAATCACAAGTCTAATAAGTGGCAGAGCCAGTATCTGAACCCAGGACTTCTGGAATGTGGAGCAAGGGGACCCACTGCTCACCCAAAAAACGAGTTACCAGAACATGACAATGGTCTCAGTTACTGTACAAATATCTAGTAAAGGACAATGTGGGGTTTGAAATCAAAAAGGAGGTTGAGTTTAATCTTTTGGTGGCACTATGTTAGGGTGCTATGCTTACTTGGGTGACAGGACTCAACTACCACAAAAGTAGGAGCCTTATGGTTTAACTTCCTTCTTGATTTTGTTTAGTTAACTATTTCTCAAGTATCAGTTCGTATTTTTCAAGTATCAGTTGTCACAATTTTTAGTCTATGGGTGATGTTGGCAAAATGGAAAATAATAGTTCTTATTTCTAGTACTTTGTAAAGCTTAAAATACTTTTTCTACAGCAATTATGAGACATAGTTGATGAAAGCAGTATAATTCCCATTTTAGAATTAAATAGCCAAGACTCAATATTTGACTAAAGAAACAGCGAGCAATTGTCAGAGCTGGGATGTGAACCCATGTGTCAGCTCAATGCCGTATTCTAATATATTATATTAGATATATATCTAATATATATAAATATTTATATATTTCTAATATACTCAATGCCTCAAAGAAAAGGGGAATATTTGAAGAGTTTTCCTCACTCACCTGTACAAGCAAGCCTCTGACCTCTGTCCCAAGCTTCCTGTACATTCCCAGATACTTGCTCCAGCTTAGAAATCACAAGAGGTTTAGGAAATAGATATGCTGTTAAGGAAGAGAAAACAAGGGGTAGGCTAGAACAAGGTATCACACTGAGTTATCCCACAGGCTGATCTCCTCCCTCTTCCTTCAGGGGAAAAGGCAAAAAGGAAATTGAATGCTCAGGGAGACCTTGGAAAGAAGATGCAGAGGAAGGTGAAGGGACCTAGAGAAGGGGATTTGGGGCTTTTTTTTTTAACCAAAGAACTGGAATTTTAAAATCTAGGCCTTGATACACAGTTACACTTTTCTTCTCCTCTTAAGAGGATGGAAAAACTCCCAATGTGGAGAGATCTAGACTGTGAACAGCTGGGTGATTTTCAGCTCACAGTCTGAGATAAGTCTAGACCTTTTATAGAAGGACCAAGAAGGATTGTAAAAGGAGTGGAGGTGACTGGTAAGGATTCTGACAGAATATTGCATACTTTCAACTCCACAGAGGAAAGCCCACAGGAAAGATCACTAGAAAACACAACGCAAGGATCCTCTGCCTCACTGCAAAGGGGATCCTAAAGCCACTCCTCCTGCCTGGCAAGACATCTCCTGAGAATGGGGGATTAGAACCAAGCGACTCCCAAATACTGACAAGAAATCAGCAAGGTACCACTTGTTAACAAATTCTTTGTCTTTAGATAGGAGAAAAAGTAGAGCCTTACCCAAAGATGCTACGTTCCTATAATTCTCCAGCATTACGTCCCTGTACAGGGCCCTCTGAGCAGGGTCCAGAATTGCCCATTCTTCCTTCTGGAAGCATACAGCCACATCTTCAAACATAACTGTTTCCTGAAACAATATGTTCCTGATGTCCCAAGGACTGTCCCACCACTCAGTACCTATAAGGCATGAGTGCATGCAACCACCAATGAAAAGGAAAGAAAAGCCCGAGAGCAAAGGCTTAGCTGCCAAGAAAGGATACGAAGTGTGTGGGCAAAGAACTCCTAAGATGGGGAAAGGAGCTACAGCTACAAAATCCCAGGAAGAACAAAGAGAAACATAGCTTACCTGAGGCCTGGTTTTCAGTGACAGAGCCACCACTGACTGGTCCCCAGTATGGGCAGGAGCCTGAGGAACAGGAAAATCTGAAGAGAAAAGAGCCATAAATCAGACAAAACCTGCAGCTTCCTCTTCATATCCTTCCCCCACCTTAGTTAAGACACAGAAAATCCAGAGATCCAAAAAGAAACCTATCCCAGGTTCTGACTATTGTGGATAAGAAATTATGTCTCTTGTATGCACAACAGTATTCCCTATAGCCTTGAGGTAGGACAGTGGGTGGCTGTGGGGACAAACCCAGGCATTAGAGAACACCCACTGAGATTGTAAATAGTCAAGGCTCAAACCCAAACTCAAATTTAAAAAAGTACTTTGAATCCAAATAAGTTTATAGGATTTAGAACTAAAAGAGACCTTAGAGATCATTTAGTCCAAACTCATTTTAAACAGAGACCCAAAAAGTTTAAGGGACTTTTCTGGGGTCACACAAGTAAGTCATAAATGACAGTGCCAGGATTAGAACCCAGGTCCTCGGATATAAATCCAGGGTCCTTTCCACTACAACTGTAATGAGTTTCAGCATACTATTCAAAATAACAATACACAGGGAGCTTCAAAGGGTGTTGTGAAAAGATACAGAGAGGATTGCCTTAGAACCTCCTTTAGATGAAGACCATCCTCAGGGAATCCAAACTGGAAGGAGTTCACAAGGAACAATGAAGCAGGCCTCCAATTGGAAGAGGCAATGAGAAGGGAGGAGGTGTAAGACATTGGGCCAGGGACAGTACCATTCAGAGGATCCTTGAGGTGGAACATCATTGTGTCATGAGTGGGTGCCAGGTGGGTCCCAGGGGAAGGGCTACCACAGAGAAGTGGAACAGAAAGAGTGGCCAGAGATGCTGTCCCCGTCCATGGCACATCCTGTCCTTGGGCGTGGGCTGAGACCTGGAGACAAAGAGATCCAGTGGAGCCTGTGAGGTGATCACTGTGGGAACAGAAGCCTAAATCTCAAAGGAGGAACTTTCCTCCTTGTCTGACAGTGGCTCATCACATATCTCTCGTCCCTTAATTGTGCAGGATCCCCAGGGATATGCCCTAGGCTCTCTTTTCTCTACATTCTCTTGAGTAAAGAGTGGGACAAAGAAAACCGTAGCTTCAGACAAGGGAATTCCCCTTGAGCTGCCAAAATCTGAGGAAGCAGCCCACAAGTCGGCATAGAGCCAAGGTGGGCAGGACTTCATTCCAGCTCCTTCTCTCTCCTCAATTCATCCCGCTTCTAGCTTACCTGTAACATAGTTGTTTGCATGGCTCTCCCGTTAGATTGTGACCTCCTTGAGAGCAGACCTCTGATTTTTGTATCCCCTGCTCTTAGCACAGGATTTGGCATAGAACATTTAATAAGACTGACTAACTCAGAAAAATAGAAAGAAGAAAATATATTCCAGGTGAGGGGAATGGCTGGTACAGAATCACAGAGTGAAGAGGACACAAATTACACATAGGCAACATTGGCTCTAATTTCTATCACACTTTAAGTTGTACAAAGTGCTTTCTTCACAATGATCTTGTGAGAGTAGGTTCTAGTTAATGGTGAAAGGAACTTTAAAGATCATGTAGTCCAATCCCCTCATTTTACTGATGAGGAAATTGGGGCAGCATAAAAGAGCGTTATATTTGGAGTCTGGAAACCTTCCCTATAAGACTCACAAAGGTTATGTGACTAGGTTAAGGTTATGCGGGTAATGTAAGTATTGACCCCATTTTAAAGGTGAGAAAACTGAATCTCTGGAAAGGGAAACAGGCTGTCTAAGGTCACACAGAGAGTGAAATGTCCATACCGGGATGTGAACTCCAATAGCTCAATGTGAGGTCCAGCTAGGATTCCATTACATTACTCTGCCCCTTCAGGAGATTAGCCTATCTATAGCAGAAATATGCATAGGGGGAAACTGGGAAATAATACTGAAAAAGGTGGCCAAAGGCCAGGCTAAGAAGAGAAGGAGAATGGGAAATAGAAGAGAAGACAGACAGGAATCTATCAAGAGAACAGTTACAATGTATCAGCCGCAAATAAGGGCTCTAACTAGGATGGTAGCAACGCGATAGAAAGGATGAGTTCAAACCCCAAAATCAGCAATGAAAAATTTCACGATTAAGTAATTATAAGAAAAGGGAGGTAATTGTGGTGTTGTAGGAAGAACCCTGTCTTTGGATTAATAATAATAGTAATACTAACTCCTAACCACAGTGCCACCTACCTCAGAAGACTTTAATCTGAATCCTCAACTCTGCCACTTAGTATCTGTGTGACTTTGGGCAAGTCCCTTCAATTCTGAGCCTCAGTTTTCTCATTTGTAAAACAGGGGTACCTACAATACCTACTGCATAGGACTGTTATGAGAATAAAGAGAATGAGGTATGTATGGTGCTTTTATGAATTATAAAATATTGGATAACTATCATTATGGAAAAATGAAAGATCACACTAAAATTTAGAGGTTAATGTACTAGAAGAATGATGCTACCATTATCAGAAATAAATGTGGTAAGTGAAGCTATGAGAGTAGTTGAAATTAACAGAATAGAGAAAGGACAGCAAGGAGCCACACTAAGCCTTGAGAGCTGCAAGAAGATGAATCAGCAAAGGAAGCAGGACAGTAAATGGTTCTGAAAAGCAAAGGAGAAATTTCAAGTAGACAGTAGTCAGTCGTGTCCAAAAGGAAGAGAGACTAAGGAGGATGAGATTTGGGGGAGGGTGGGAAAGGCCATTGGCTCTGACAATTTTTCAAGTCTTTTTTGACTTTAGGGAGAATAGTTTGACTAGATGTAATGGAACCAATTTCTGGTCCTTTGTATTTGTCTACTGATACAGTTCATAAAAGCAAGACCCCCCCCCCAATATATGAAATAATGCAAAAAGGCTAGACTGAATGATAACCTCTTTATTGTACTTATATATCATGTTTTAAATTTTGGATATTGGCTCTGAAGAATTAAAAGTTGACATTTATTCAGACCACAGGACAACTTAATGGTATGTTTGCTCTGTTACCATTTGCTATATATATATACATATACCTCAACTACCTCAGCTCTGAGTCCTCTTGTCTAGATCCCCAGTGTGTGGAAGGACGGACTTTATGGTTTTGACTTTTTCAAATTTTTAAAGAGTGCAGAGATGAATAGTAACTCGTAAAACTTTCCTGGATGTGAAGGATCTGCCCTGTGTCAGTGAAGAAAGTATCCATAGAGATGTAATCACAGATCTTTCAAAACATTAGAAGGATGTTCTGCTTGATACAAATGAACATTATAGTTCTTGGGCAAATTCAAGATCTAATGTTCCATGATCTAAGGGCCTCCCAGGGCTGACATTCTCTGTTCCAGCAGAGATCCTGAAAGCAGGAACTAGTTGCCTCTGTATCCCCAGTACCACAGTAGTACTTTGAACTTGGCAAGTGCTTAAAAAATTCTTATTGAATGAAATACTAAAGGCCTTTGTTCACTCACCTGTCATTTCTATGAATATTTAAAATGCCAATCTTATGTAAGGGCCCTGAACTAGGCACTAAGGATACCCAGACAAAAAGGAATTAGTCCTAAAGTATGATACATTCTACTGATGAGACACAAGAACAAAGATGAATAGATATAAGGTAATGTAAGAAGGAAGATAACACTCCACTTCTGACATTCAGTGTCCTCAAGACCTTCCAGCACTGTGCTTTATGTTTTGGCGCCTGCAGCTTCCATGATTCTGAATTTGGACAAAGATCTTGGGAACCACCCTGTGGAATGCTCCCTGCCCTCTTCCTAGAAGTGAAAGAATGGGTCACCGTGGGAATGGGCACAGAAAAGCAAAAACAACACTCAAGGAAAAAGTAGAAGCTGGGGAGAGTAGAGAAATCGGGGCAGTAATGGAGTCCTATTAGATACATGGAAGGGAGGAGAAGGGCCTACAGATTGAAATCTGAGAGTAGAAAATCCTATCTTGGGGCAATGAATCCTGTATCATGGATCAAAGATGTGGAAAATACTTCATGTGACTCTTTCCTCAAACCGATCAAAGCAATGATAAGCTAAGACCAGATAACACATTTCTACGACACATCACATTTTTCAGAGTACTTTCCAGAGTATTTCAGATGCAAGTATTATCCCCATGATTTGCCCAAAGTTGCATAATGACTGAATGGTGTATAGCTAGGACTAGAAACTAGAGCTCTCCAATTCAAATGCTCTCTCTACCAGCCTGCACAGACCTCATCACACGGGCCACTCATGCTGCTTGGCATTTTCAGTGAGCTGGGAATTAAATGTACTATAATTTATTACTGCATCTTGAGGTAAAAAGGAAACATTCTCATTGCATTCCTAGGTCCTGAGGGCTCAGGTCCTGGCAGAATAAATGTCATCAAATGGGTTACCAAGCAGATATTGTCTTCTACATACCTTCCCAAATTTCTCATCCCTTCTTCCTCAAGGCCCCAAATACCATTCTCACCTTCTTTTCTGATCCATCAAGGTGACACTCTATGTCCTCCACAAGAGCCGCAACCTCTTCTCCACTCTCTGGATGATGTAATTGTACCCAGGTCCGGATCTCTCCAGGCAGCATGGTCAGGAATTGCTCCATTATCAGACACTCCAGGATCTCCTCCTTGGTGCATGTGTCTGGCTGCAGCCAACTCTGGCAGAGCTCCCGGAGTCTGACCAGGGCCTCGTGGGGCCCTGAAGTCTCTGCATAGCGCAACTGCCTGAAGAGCCGGCGGGAGAGTTCCTGTTTAGGGCTGGTGTTCTTCAGGAGATGAGATCTGGGGCCCTCATCATCTTTTTCCTTCTTTACTGTCAAAGGCCTTTCCAAATCGAGGCTTGTTTCAGTCCACTTGTCCTTTTTTTCAGTCATCATCTCCACTGAGTTGACAGACTCCCTCCGAAGTTCCTAAACCTAAAGGTTCAGCTTCTCCTCAGGATTAGATCAATGAATTATCTACCAATACATCAGGAAACACTGTCATTACAAAGAAAATGATTGTGTTTAAAGGCTCAGTAATTATAATGAGGATCTAAACAGACATGACTGAAAGCAAAGTCCAGGAAGAAAGACAACACTCAATCACAATACAAACTCCCTTCCATACCCCCCTGAGAGGGGAATGGAGTGTAGAAAAGGAATGTCGTGTGTGAGATGAGGAGAGCCATACAGAGAGAGGCTGGGAAAGCTGGGGCAGAGTGGTGAAGGGCTTTAAAAACTCAACTGGTAATTTATATTTTATCCTAGATGCATTGAGGATTATTGAGTAAGGGAGTGACATGGTCACATCTGCATTGAAAGAAAATCACTTTCCTAGCCACGTTGCGGTCAGAGAGGAGTGGGAGAAGAACTAAACAGGAAAACGGATTAGGAAACTGTTAACAATAACCTAGAAAAGAAATGATGACGGCCTGTGAGAGACAGAGTCAGATACTAGAGAGGTTATGGAGATCAAAACAGACCACATGGAGTGAGTGATGGGGGAATTAAGAATAATAACGTAGTTTTGAACTTGGGAATCTAGAAGAATTGGTGGTACTTTTCACAATTCTCAAACTGTATGCTAAGATAAACTCCAAATTGATACATGACTCAGATATAAAAGGGGATATCATAAGCACATTAGACCAGCAAGGGAAAAAACTACCTTTTAGCTCTATAAATAAGGGAAGAGTTTATGAATAAACAAGGAATAGAGAGGATCACACAAAATAAAATGAAAACTTTTGATCACATAAAATTTAAAAGGTTTTACACAAATCCAATAGTTGAAGATTAGAAGGGAAATGGTTAACTGGGGGGAAAAATCTTTGTAGCAAATTTCTCTGGTAAAAGTTTCATTTCCAATATAAAGAACTGATGCAAATTTATAAGAAAAAGATCCATTCCCCAATTAATAAGTTGTCAAAGAATATGAAAATCAAAAGAAGAAACTCAAGCTATGAACAAATATATGAAAAATTGCTCCAAATCACTGATAATCAGAGAAATACAAACGAAAGAAACTCTGGGGTTCCCCCTCAAATCCATCACTTTATTAATGCTCACCAAAAAAAACCCAAACCCATAATGACAAATGCTGGAGGGACTTCTGGAAAATGGGTAGAGCTCTGAGTTGGTACAAAAATTGTGGTTATCAATTTGGAATTATGCCCCAAAAGATACTTTTTCCCTAGCAATAACCACAAGGCCTATCCATTCTGAATCTCAAAGAAAGAGGAAAAGGTTCTATAGGCATGAAAATAGTTATAGCAGCTCTTTTTATAATAGCAAAGAACTGGAAACTAAGGTAATGATCATCAGTTGGGAATGGCTGACCCAATTATGAGATATGAATGTAGTGAAGCACTATTATGCAATGAGAAATTAATACTGTCAGAGAAACTTGAGAATATGTACATTAATTGACAGAAACTGAAGTGACCAGAGCTAGGAGAAAAATTTATACTACAACATCCATATTTTAAAAAAGATAAATTTGGAGAGACTTGATAAAACTGGTAAGTGCAATGATTATTATCCATGATTCCAGAGGGCTAATAAAGAATGCTTCCCTCCTACCTCATAACAGAAAGGTGATGAACTAATCTGCAGAAGGAGAAAACATATTTTTGGATATAGCCAATAAGGAGATTTATTTTGCTTGACTGAACTTCTATGGTAAAAGGGTTTTGTATTTCTTTTTTTTCCCAGTAGGAGCAGGGATGAGGAGAAATGGAAGGGAGAAAAAATGCTTGGTAATTTTAAAAAACATTTTAGAAAATAAAGATACTAAGTTAATTTAGGCCTACCATTCAGAGTTGTAAATTGCTATGGATCACTAGGTTTTCTTACTCACATGCCCTCTTGATAGGTCTCTCTAAATATGTGCCTACTTTTCCACAGGAACACTACATGAATTGGTGGGGAAGTGTGAATCACATTTACAGGTGGACTGTTATACTTTGATTACTTCTGCTTCTGCTTTCCATTGAGTGAATGCTATGATTATTCTTCCTCTTGCCTTAGTAAATGTTTTGTGTTTAAGAGTCAATGGTGTTCAGTGAGTAAGAGCACCGGCCCCAATGTTGGGATGACCTGGGGATTGAATCTGGGCTCAGATACTTAGCACCACACCCAGAAATAACTGGCCGAGTAACATTGAGCAAGTTACTTAACCCCAATTGCTAAAAAAAAAAAAAAGAGTCAATGGTGTTATTCCCATATCTGATTGCTTAACATCTTGGGGAGGGAGGAGGGAACAGAGGGAGGGAAGGATAGAATTTGGAACTCAAAACTTTTTTAACATGTTAAAAATTTGTTTTAACACCTAATTGGTGAAAAAATAAAATATTTTGTTTTTTAAAAAGAGTCATTGGTGTTATTGTGATTGATTTTGTGGGGGCTCAGAAGCTACAGTTAAAGCAGCTCTTTTCATAGTAACCAAAAACTGGAAACTAAGGGAATGCATACCTACTGCTGAATGGTTAAATTATCTCATATGAATGTAGAAAATATTATTGTGTCATAAGAAATGAGAAATGGACAGTTTCAGAGTAAACTGAGAAAACTTCTATGAAATGATGCAGAGTGAAGTGAACAGAAACAGGAAAATAATGACAACATAGAGAAACAATTTTGAAAGACTTTACAACTCTGATCAATGCAATGATAAACAGAGTCCAGTGGACTGAAGAGAAAACACACTACTCACCTCTGGCCAGAAAAGTGAGGGGCTTAAAATGCAGCATGGGAAACATACATTACTGGACATCACCAGCTTGGGCATTTGCTTTGCTAGAGTATGCATATTTGTTATGAGGTTGTTTTGTCAGGTTTTTAAATTGCTCACTGAGCGGGAATTGGAAGGAAGATATATTAATAACTTGTAAAAATAAATAATGTTCAATAGGCAACTGGTAGTAAGAGCTGAAGCTCAGGTAAGAGACTAGGGCTGAGGGGCGGCCAGGTGGCTCAGCGAGTAAGAGCACTGGCTCCAGTGTTGGGACGACCTGGAGATCAAATCCCGGGCTCAGACACTCAGCACCACACCCAGAAATAACTGGCCGTGTAACCTTGAGCAAGTTACTTAACCCCGATTGCTTAAAAAAAAAAGAGAGACTAGGGCTAGTTATACAAATTTGGGTTATATACAAATTTGGGTTATCTGAATAAAGATGATAATTAAACCCATGGGAGCTGATGAGATTACTGAGAGTTTATCCTAAAACATGGTGTCCCCATCAGCAGAAAGTAAGCTCATAAGTACTTTTGTATATACGTCTGGCAATGAGCTTTAAAAATTCTTGATATATATATCAAGATGATATATGATTTGGGGCTGAAATTCCTGTAATCCTTTTTGATCTCTCAAATTCTACCTTGCTTTCAATCAGTCTTTCTCAAATTTTTTCGTCCCAGGAACCCTTTACATCTTAAAAAATTACAGAGGCTCCCCACAAAGAGCTTTTGTTTATGAGTTATATCTATCAATATTTGGTTAATTAGAAATCAGGCAAGAAATACATTTTAATGTTAGCACAAAAATGTTTCCATCTCAATGAGAAGGGAAAATACAGATTTTTGCTAAATAAAAAAATGTTTAAATTTAATTTAAAAATTAAAAAGAAAACAATTTTGACCTAGTGGGCCCCCTGAACATGTTCTCATTTTGAGATCACACTTTGAGAACCATTAGTCTAGATCTTGGGACTCTGTTGGTTTGTTTTGTCTTTCTATCTGTCTAAACCCTGGCCCTGGTCCACCACATCCAGGAACAGAAAGGAAAGAGCAAGGGAACAAAAAGTGAAGGCAAAAAGAAAGGTGGGGATGGGGGGAGGGGATAGAGGAGAATCAGTCAATAAGCATTTATTAAAAACCTACTTACTAGTATGTTAGGCACTTGCGAAATGCTGGGGATAGAAAGGCAAGAGAGTCTGCTCTCAAGGAACTCACAAAATAATGGGGGAGACAAAGTATGTAACATTGTGTATATATAGGACAACGTGTATATATTAGATCAATAGGAAATAGTTAACTGTTTAGAAAGGTTTACTGCAGAAAACAGGATTTTAATAGAAACCAAAAAGAACATTTTGTACTTGCTCCCGGAGGCCCTGGATTTTATTGGGGGGGAAGGAGGGATAAGGAAGGGTGACGTGGTCAGACCTACACTTTAGGAAAATCACCATAGTAGCTGATTGGAGGAGAGATTGTCGTAGGGACAGACCCGAGGCAGGTTGACTCATCAGCAGGCTATTGGAATAATCCAGACTGGTGGCCCTGTCAGAGGAGAGAAGGGGGCGTATACAGAGATGTTGCTAAGGTGAAATCAACAGGCCTTAGCAACAGCTTGGATATGACTTGTGAGGAATAGTGAGGAGTGAAGAATGACAGGTTGACACCTAGGTTAGGAGCCTGGGGGACTGGGAGGATGACATTACAGTAATAGGGGATTTTTTTTTTCTGGGGTGGGGGTGGTGGGGTTAGGGATTAGAGAGAAAGAAAAATTAGTTCTGTTTTGGATGTGCAGAGTTTAAAATGCCTATGAGACAGAGGGAGAACTTAAAAAAAAAAAAACCTTCACCCCCAGCCCCTGGGACCCCACCTTCACCCCCAACCCCTGGAACCCCATCCCAGTCCAGCCCCTGCCCCGGCAAAAATGAGAATCTAGTGGAGGAAAAGTAGCCACTTTCCACCCAGTCACCAGGCTGTCCCTTCCCCCTGCCCCTGGGCTGAAGTCGCCCTGGAGCCCCCCGCCTTCTGCACTCACCCAGGGTCTTCCCTCCGAAAGCTGTAGGGCACTTCAGTCAGGCTGCGAGAAGCCCGTGCATGCCCCTCACCTCACTCCACGATCCCCGCAACTCTCCGTCTCTACGCTCCTCTTTAGGAAGACTGGAAGGTTCTGGTTCTCCTGCAACCTCGTTCTGGGGGAAAGTAGGGGAGGCGGTGCGGGTAAGGGGGGAGGAGAAGAGGCGGTGGGAGATGGACGAGAGAGCTGAGGCTTAGAGGAAATGAAGGCTTCTGGGAAGCAGAGGCGAGCCGAAGAGCATCCCGGGGATAAGAGGCTCCAAAGTACGGACAACAAGCCTTGCTTCTGGATTAATTGATTGGTCAGTTGGAATTTAAATTGGCATGAAGACGGATAGTAACATGAAATCAGTCTGGAAAGGTAAATTGGAGTCAAAGTGTTACAAGTTTTAAGGGTCAGGATGAGCTCCGATTTTATTCTAGGAATAATAGTGAACCACTTAAGATTTGCAAGCAGAAAATTGAATTCCACCTTAGAAAAATAGTATTGACACCTGTGGAGGACATGATTGGCAAAGAAAGAAGGGGAATAGCACTGTACTAAGCTAATATAAGAACACTCAGTTCTGCCTATTCATCACCCTACAAATTCCCTAATATTTCATTACTTCAAGGAATTTCAGGGTTGAAAGGGACTTCAACATTTGCCATGTAGTCCAGCACACACTTTGAATCTGCTCTACAACATACATAGGCAACTGGCAAGCAGGAAACATTTACTGTCGGTCAATTTCTTAACTATTTAATAATTCAGAATTTAATAATTTATTGATGTCTGTCAATCGCTATTCCCCAGCTGTGTTGGGGATAGAAATATAAGCAAAAAGAATGAGAATCCTTGCCCCCAAGGAGCTTATATTCTAATGGAAGTAGACTTAGGATCATGGACTTCAGAGCCAGGAGGGAGTTGAGACCTTCATTTTACAAAGGAGCTAAAAGGCTTAGATTGAGTAACTTTCTCAGAGTCACACAGCTGGTAAGTGTTTTGATTTGAAGTTGGATTTTCCTTATTTCAAGTCCAACACAACCACTGAACCACACTGCCTCTTAAATACAGGGTGTCCTAAAAGATTATCTCATTTGATCCTCACAATGACCCTCAGGTGTAGGTGTGGCAAAGATTATTCTACCCATTTTACAGATGGTGAAGCTAAGGCCCAAACAGATGAAGTTACTTTGCTATAGTCTCAAAAGCAATTGCAGAGCTCAATTCAATTGAGCTCCTGCGGAAACTAATTAAGTTAGAATAGAAACAATATGGAGCTAGGAAATGTTGAATATTGATTCCTAGTTCATAAACCCTGGTACTGACTCTTCTCTGATACCCAAGTCAGGAACTTCCATCTCCAGTTCTAGGTGCTCACCTTCAGTGTAATTTCAGTTTAACAAACAGCTGGGTGGTGCAATGAATAGAGCACAAAACCTGGAATCAGGAAGACCCAAGATTGAATCCCACCTCAAACACTCACTAGCTATTGTGAACCTGGGCAAGTCATTTACTCTTTCTGCCACAGGTTCTTCATCTGTAAAAAGGGCATCATAACACCTACCTTGCAAGGCTGTTGTGAGAATCAAATGAAATAATGTTTATAAAGCACTTTGTAAACCTTAAAATGCTCTATAAATGCGAGTTATTATTATTAAACACTGTATGCTGGGATAGTTAAAAGAATTGATGACAGGGCATATACCTTCATTGACTTCAAAGTCTAATGGGGGATAAATGCAAATACAAGTAACTCTAATGTATACTGTATGAAAATTGTACAAGAGAGTTGAAAAGAACTATAGGAGTACTAAAATTGAGATTCAGAAAGGTTGCAAGAGAAACTGTATGAAGACTTGTATGAATTGGTACAGAATGAAGTGAGCAGAACCAAGAGAATAATTTATACAATAAAAATTGTAATAATAACATTTTAAAAGACCAATAACTTTAAAAGACTTTAGAACTCTAATCCACACAATGAAAAACCACCAGTCAAGTGGACTAAAGATGAAATATACTGTGGGTGTTGGGAGGGAAACAAGCCTTGCCTTCATAATGAGAGAGGAAGAACTTCCTTCCATGGGGTCAGGTGCTGGACTCAAGAGTCCTACTCCCTAAGCCCATGTCAGCAGTTCATGAGCTAATGGGAAGTACCAGATATCCAGTCTAGGTCTGTTACCAACGTAACCAAGTGGTTTGTTGGGATTCTGACAAGAATGGATGATTCTAAGAGTCATTACAGTGCACTGATAATTAACACTAACAGAGGCTGATGGTGAATGTGAATAAAGACCAGAGGCCAGTGACACAAAGTAATTATGCAGTCAAAAGACAATTATGATTGCTCCAAGGACTAGGGATTTGATTAGGATTTTTATAAAGTTCTTAAAGGCATTCCTCCCAGACTATCTGGATTGTGATGGAGCTTGCAGGATAAATGAAGGACAATCCAATGTTCTAAACTTGGACCATTTTAATGGTTATGGCCTTATGCCAAGAAGCATAGTAGGGGATAGTGTTGCTTCTAGGGATACACAGGGAAAACCAAGGCATGGGAGTTGAGCAAACCATCTAGCAAATTTTCACAGTAAATTAAAATGTACACAAGTCAAAATTACCAGATGGACCCCAAGTTACAAAATAAGTCTATGGACTATCCAAGGATCACACAGCATTGCCTATTTCCACTATACCACTCTACTTCTTATAAAGAGGTGACAGACTCAAGATGCAGAATGAGACAGTACATTTTTGGACATGTCCAATGTTGGAATTTGTTTTGCTAGACTATGTATTTTTGTTACAAAGCTTCTGTTTTTCTTTTCTCTTTACTGGGGGCATTGCAGTGTTTAGGGTTATGTTCCAAGATAAGGGCAGAGAGGTTCAGAATTCCCGTAAAATGAAAACTTGACACTCTAGATTGATGCTTCAGCAAGTAGTTATTGACAGAGTGGGGTCAGAGGAGGATGTAGGGAACTTGGGGCTGGAGTCTGGGGGAGAGAGCCAGCAACCTCAAGGAAGTAAGTGACAAAGACAGAAACAGCCACTGTTATGTGTTCATATTCACAGGGAGGGGGTGAAGGCATGTTCGATGCCAAGCCATCCACCTCCCTGGGAATAGCCCTGATTTCCCAGAAGTCTCCTTAGAAGTACCAGAAGTTCAAGCCACCTACAAAAAGGTGATTTCAGTAGAGCTAAGAATACCCAAGCCCCTCTCAAGGAGTAGCTACAAACATGCCAAGCACATTCCTTAAACAATTCCTTAAAAGGTGGATTTACCAGAACTAGGGAAAGGGCGCAGGCAGATGGCAGGGACACATAATTCCACAAATCGTCAAGAGGTTCAAGATCTCTAATAGCAGTATCATAACACGGGAACTGAGCTTACTGAGGATAGTGTGGTATGGCAGATCACACTGCAAGTAGATACCAGGGAAAAGTGGCTTAACAGGACCCAGGTCCACATTGTCATCTGCCTACTGGACTTCTCCAACCAACTGTCCTGTAGGCATTTTATGTCCATAAAAGAACTTAATGTCTTTTCCTGCAAGTTCTTCCTAACTTTTCTGTTTCTGTCAAGGGTATTATCATTCCTTAGAGACACTGTGGTTTGCAACCTCAGTCATGATCAGCTCCTGCCTTCTCCCTTATCCCCCACATCCAACCTTTAGCAAGTTTTGTTGATTCTACCTCCAAAATCTCTGCATCCAACTTCTCTCCATTCAGATGGCCAGTACCTTAGTTCAGGCCCTTAGTGCCTCTTTCTTGGACTATTGCAACAGCCTCCTACTTGTTCTCCCTATGTTAAACCTCACCCCTCTCCAAGACATTCTCCACACAGCTACCACAATGATTTTCCTAAAGCAGGAGTCTGCACATGCATATGCCACTCCTTGCTTGAAAAGCCCCAATGGCACCATACTACCTCTAGGAGGCAATATTAAACCCTACTTTAAGACCCTTAAGTTGAGCCTTAGCCTATTTGTCCAGATTTACACATTATTCCTCTTCACAGATCTTTCAGTCCAGCCAAACTGTTGTTGTTTCTTCCACACAATATTCCTCTCCTGAATGCCTAGAATGCCCTCCTTCCTCACCTTTTCCTCTCAGAATCCTTAGTTTCTCCAATTACCTATTGAATGTTCCAAAATGTATCTTCCATGAGATCTCAAACTCAGCATATCCAAAACTGAATTTATTATATTTCCCAAGAAAACCTTTCCCCATTTGGTATTTCCCTTTTTTCTGTTGAGGACACTATCATTCTTCTAGTCATCTAGGCTCAGAATCTCACATTATATTCCACTGCACAGTCTTCCTCTACTCAAACATCCACAACAGTTGCCAAATCTTGTCATTTCTATTTCTACAGTATCTTTCACATCTGTCCCCTTTGCATCTCTCATGGAGCCACCACCCTGATTCATATCCTTATCACCTCTTCCCTGGACAGTTACAATAACCACCAAATTGCTACAAATTGTTCTCCTATGTAATCCATCCTCCACTCAGCTGCTTTAAAGATCTAACCATGACTGGGCAGCTAGGTGGCCAGTAAATAGAGCACTGACCCTGGAGTCAGGAGGACCTGAGTTCAAATCTGACCTCAGACACTTAACACAAAAACTAGCCATGTGACCTTGGGCAAGTCACTGAACTCCAATTGCCTTGCCTTCCCCCCCTCCAAAAAAAAAAAGAATTCTAAAATTCTTCCAAACTATTTTAACCCAGTAGTTCATCTTCCCCTCTGCCTATACTACACATGCTATACTACACACTTCGACACCAACTTGCCTGGTTTTAAAGCCATTAATGTTCATGTTCTTGTTCTCTCCCTCTCCCTACCACCCTCTCCCCCCCCCACTCAATTCCCAATTTGGCCATAATTAGAAACACAGATATGAAATCATATCCTTTGAAAGCTTTAAAATTTTGGCAGAAAAGTTCTCACTCTTTTCTCCCTTTCTCCTTTAGCCAATCAGGCCAAGGGGTGACACTGACCAGGTGACTGCAAAGATGATTGTGTCCTTGACAGAAGGAGATGGAACAATGACTGGGAAATGCCATGTGCTCTGCTAAAGTTCCCTTTTCTCCATCTAGAACAGCTACCCCCCCTACCAGGTCTGGTCCCTCCAAAGACCATCTTACCATTGTAATCAAGGAAGATAAATATTTCCTAGTCAAATTTCAATGAACACTTTTACATAATTAGTAGTACTGAAAATATAGTATCATGATTCAGTAAGTATGGCCAATATACTTCTTTCTACATACCTTTGTGAGGTCTCTTTTTCAACTGTGACAGCCATTAAAACAAGTATAAACTGAATTTAGAACCAGACCTTTAAATCACTATCACAAAATGTTAAACCAAGATTTTCAAGCACAACGACGCATATTCAATCAAGATTTTATACTGCTGATAAATTTAAGATTATTTTATCTTTATTGTTCATGTTTTATAATATATACAATATAGTAATACAGTAATACATGTATAGAATTTATAAATGTAGCTATATTGTGGAATACTCGACATTTCTTAGTGATGTGTGTTGAAAATTATCTAATTTATTTATTTAAATGTACGTGTTTAAAAAGTTTGGAATCTACTTCTCTAGAGAAACACATAGATTAGAAAAGGATAATTCATTATGGGATATTGTCTTAATGGTCGTTTTCTTTAAGAACTACCATCTCCTTTTTTTTAGGGGGCATAGTGGGGAAGAAGCAATCAGGGTCAAGTAACTTACCCAAGATCACACAACTAGTAAGCTTCAAGTATCTGATGTGAGATTTGAAATTAGGTCCTCTGGACTCCAGGGGCAGCACTCTCCTTTTGCTCCTCTTCACTTAATTGACCTGGAAGACAAAGCGGGGTGACCAGGTGCCCAGAAGAGGACGCTGGGGATCCGAAGGTGCTGGGAAGACGACACCTGGTCGCGCAGGAGCCTGGAAGCCGCTGGGGCACACAGCAGCTCTGGAAGACTTGGCGCTGGGGAGAATTTCAAGGTGTGTACTGACCAATCACTGGTTTTGCTCTCTGCAAGTTGCCGCTTACGTAGTACCTAATCATTGGCTGCCTGGTGTCCCTTTAAAGACTGAGGCTTTACCTGAGGTCTCTGCTGCACGACCTGTCTGTGAGACAGTAACTCCTCAGCCTGCCATGTTCGGATCAGCCAACCTGGTGTAAAATAAAGGGTCTAATTCTAAAAAAAAAAAAAAAAAGATGAGCAAACAGAGGAAGGGCAATCAGACCATAGAATCCTATTTTGGGGACAAGAAGGATCAAAGCATAGAATTTGAAGAAAAACACAAAGTCAGAACTCCTACATCAAAAGCTTCCAAGAAGACAGTGGTAGGCGGTCACTGTGCCGCCATACCCCACCACTCTGGAGGGAGGGGAGGGGCCTGAGGTCCTGCCAGCGCTGCCTCGAGGGCGGGCAGGCAGAAGGGCTGACCAGCAAAGGGTGACACCCGCGGGGTGTTGAGGACTGGACCGAAAAGGCCAGTGCGGGTGGACTGCAAAAGGCGGCACCCATAGGTTTCACGGACTGGAACTCAATTGCGGACCCACAAACGGCGGCACCCGAGGGGTGGTGTGGACTGGACCACAAAGGCTGGCTGCAAAAAGGGCGGCACCCGCTGGGCGTACCAGACCCGCAAAGGGCAGCATGCCACACCTGCAGGGCTGTGGACCCCCGGCCATGGGCGGACCTGGGGCCAGCCGCTCTCACAGGTGAAGTCAGCCAGGAAAACAGTTCCAGGAGAGATAATCTGAGGATCATAGGCCTATCAGAAAATCATGATGAAAAAATAAGCCTGGACAACATCTTCAAAAGCTCAAAACTGCTTTGAGATACTAGACCCAGATGGTAATATAGAAAACAAGAGTATCCCAAATTGAAAAGCCCTCGAAATGTGAGCAGCCACTGTGGTTCCTTTTTTTTTTTTTTTCATTTTCCAAATGCTTTATTAAATTCTGATTTATATCATTCGTTTCCGCCAGATTTTGAGTTACAATTTTTCTCCCCGTTTTTCCCCTGCCCACAGCCCCAAAATAGCAGTACCACAGGATGTCCCCTCCTCCAATCTGCTCTCTCCCATATCTTCTCCCATACCCATTTCTGCTTTTCCAGTATTGCATGGTGGATCTCTATGCCCCAGAGCCTGTATATCTTATTTCCCAATTATATGTAAAATAGTATTAATAATAGTATATATAATAATAATATATATAAATATATATATTTAAACATTTGATTTTAAGACTTTGAATTCCAGATTCATTCCCTTCCTCCCTTTTCACCCACCTTTACTGGGAAGATAAGCAGTTCAGTAAGTGTAGCTAATGCAAAACATTTCCATAGTGGATGTATTGTAAAAGACTGACTATATTTCCCTCCCTTCTATCCCACCTCCCACTTGTTCTATTCTCTACTTTGATCCTGTCCCTTTTCAAAAGTGGGTGCTTCCAACTTCCCTCCCCCGCAGCCTGCCCTCCCTTCTATCATCCCCCCTCTCATCTCCTTCCCCCCTACTCTCCTGTAAGGTGAGATGCCCTATTTATTGTGTATTTCATTCCCTCCCCTATAAAATGACATAGTAAGGAGGGTGGAGCCAAGATGGCAGCATAGAAGCAGGAAGGCTCTGGGAGCTCTCCCCATAACCACCTCAAATACCTATAAAATATTAATCTAAACAAACTTTAGAGCTGCAGAATCCACAAAGTGACAGGGTGAAACAAAACTTCCGCTGAAGGCAACCTGATAGGCACACAGGAAGGATCCATCACAGCTTGCTGGGAGCCAAGCCCAGCCCTTCATGAGTCTGTGGTTTTAGCCCCAGGGCTGCCACCATCTGCAGCTGCAGCAGACTTTGGGAAAGTAGGTCACCAGCAGCTGTGGCAGTTTCCAGAATTATCAGCCCATAAATGCTGAAGATAAAGTGAGAGATCAGTGTGGTACTCTGTTGGAACTGGGGCTAGAAGTGGTAGAGGTGTGGCGGTCCTGCAGCTGCCTCCACATGGCTGCTTCAGAGCTCCTGGCTTGCAGATCGTAGGGGGACCAAGCAGCCATTCAGAGGGTAATCGCTCTTGCTTTAACCTGCCTGGATCTGGATCGAGGTCTTGGGTGGTGGTCCTGAGGTGTGTGACCAGTGAGCCAGAGTTTGTGGGGGCTGAAGAGATGGCCACCTCCTAATAGCTCTGGAAGCTGTGAAAACCCCAGCAATTTGAGACAAAGCTCTCCCCTCTGGAAGCAGAGTGTCAGAGAGCTCAAAACTCAAGTAATTAAGTGGCAACATGAGCAAGCAAAGGAAACAAAGCAAGTACAACAATCCAACTTTGGATTCCTTTATGGGGGACAAAAAGGATCAAAGCATGGAATGGGAGGAAGACAATGAAGTCAGAACTCCTGCACCAAAAGCTTCTAAGAAAAATATGAACTGCTTACAGGCCATGGAGGAGCTCAAGAAGGATTTTGAAAATCAAGTAAGAGAAGTGGAGGAAAAATTGGGAAGAGAAATGAGAATGATACAAGAAAACCATGAAAACAGAGTCAACAGCCTGACTGAAGAAAATAATACCTTAAAAAATAGATAAACTCCAATAGAAAAAGAGGCCCAAAAAGTCAATGAGGAGAAGAATGCCTTAAAAAGCTGAATTTGTCTGATGGAAAAAGAATTTCAAAAGCTCACTGAAGAGAATTCCTTCAGAATTAGACTGGAGCAAATGGAAGCTAATGACTTTATGAGAAATAAAAATATTATTAAACAGATCCAAACAAATTAAAAAGTAGAAGACAATGTGAAATATCTCACTGGAAAAACCACTGACCTGGAAAATAGATCCAGGAGAGATAATTAAAAAATTATTGGACTACCTGAAAGCCATGATCCACAAAAGAACCTAGAAATCATTCTTCAAGAAATTCTCAAGGAAAATTGCCCTGATGTTTTAGAACCAGAGGGCAAAATAGAGGTTGAAAGGATCCACCAATAACCTCCTGAAAAAGATCCCAAAAAGAAAACTCCAAGGAATATTATAGCCAGGTTCCAGAGTTCCCAGATCAAGGAGAAAATATTACAAGCAGCCAGGAAGAAACAATTTGAATATTGTGGAAACATAATCAGGATAACACAGGATCTGGCAGCTTCTACACTGAGGGATAGGAGGGCTTAGAATATGATATTCCAGAGATCAGAGGAGCTGGGATTAAAACCAAGAATCACCTACCCCACAAAACTGAGTATCATGTTTCAGGGGAAAATATGGTCATTCAGTGAAATAGAGGACTTTCAAACATTCTTGATGAAAAAACCAAAGTCGAAGAAAAAATTTGACGTTCAAATATAAGAGGCAAGAAAAGCATGAGAAGGTAAACAGGGAAAAGAAATCATAAGGAACTTATCAAAGTTGAACTGTTTACATTCCTACATAGAAAAATGATAATTGTAACTTAGGAAACTTTTCTCAGTATGAGGATAGTTGAAGGGAATATAAATGTGTGTGTGTGTCTGTGCCATACATATATATGTCTATATAGGAGGGTATATGTGCATATGAACACATATGTGAGTATGTGTTTATGTGTGTACAGGTATACATAGACAGAGGGCACAGGACCAATTGAATAGGAAGGGATGATACTTAAAAGGTGAAATTTAGAGGTGAGACAGGAATATAATGACAGGATATGGGGAGAGACAGAATGGGGTAAATTATCTCATATAGAAGAGGCAGGGGAAAACTGTTACAACGGAGGGGAAGAACAGGAAGGCAAAAGGGAATGGGTCAACCTTATTCTCATTGAATTAGGCTTAAGGAGGGGATGACATATATATTAAATGGATATCTTGCCCTATAGGAAAGTATGGGGGAAGGTGATAAGAGGGGGGATGATAAAGGGGAGGGCAGGTTGGGTAGGGAGGGAAGTTAGAAGCACATACTTTTGAAAAGGGACAGGATCAAAGTAGAGAATAGAACAAGTGGGGGGCAGGATATGATGGAGGGACATATAGTCAGTCTTTCACAATATATCCTCTATGGAAATGTTTTGCATAACTACACATACACAACCTATATTGAATTGCTTATCTTCCCAGTAAGGGTGGGTGATGAGGGATGAAGGGAAATAATCTGGATTTCAAAGTTGTAAAATAAAATGTTTAAAATAAAAAATTATTATTATTATTATTTACATGCAACTGGAAATGAGATATACAGGCACTGGGGTATGGAGATCCATCTTGCCCTACCAGAAAGTGGTAGAGGGGATGGGTGAGGATATAGGAGAGAACAGATTGGGGGAGGGGATATACAGTGGGATCACTGCTTTGGGATGGTGGGTAGGGGAAAAATGGGTACAAAATTTGTAACTCAAAATCTTATCGAAATGAATGATGTAAACTAAAAATAAACATAAAATGACATAGAAAGAACAATGGCTACAAAACTATTCCCTCATAAGCCTGAGCTACACTCTTCCACAAGTACAGTGACCAGAGGAAGAATTGGCCCAAATGTAGAATACAGTGGTAGTGAGGAATATTCGAGGGAACATGTAGCCCAGGCAGCTTATGCCTCTTGTATTACTGTTAAGACTTGGATATCCTTTCTTTCATCATGGAGTTCTCATGAAATTTCTCCTCCGAACAGATTGCAACACAAGGCGAGGTCTTAGGGCCTGCTGACCTCAGAAAGATTAAGTAATTTGCTTAATTCTACAAAGATTACTTGGTGGAACTAAGATTCACACCCAGGTCTTCTGACTCTCTTAGTGCTCTGTTCACTGTACCAGCTGTGATGGTCACATTAATACCAGTATGATTTATTTTAGAAATTGCTGCTTCTGTCTACTGCAGGCTTGATTAACTCTTCTTAGTATGAAGTTCCTTCTCTGTATGTATTGCAAAATACCTGTCATCTTTCAGTAACTTCTTAAGCTGCTTTTCAGTCCATATTCATGTGCTACTACCAGTTCAGTGGTCAGGAAGGACAGGGAGTGCTAACAATCCCCATTATACACATTGCTTGGAACTAGGGTTGCCTCACAATTAAATAAGAGTCTTTTGCAGGTTAGAGGTACCAGGTTAAAATGCAGTATTTTAACCCCATTTCCTTTTAGAAAAAAAATCTACATAATGCCCTCGAATGCCTTTCCACTTTTACTTTGGTACAAGGTGTTTTTTCATCTTCCATGCCTAAAAACTTGGAAAACATATGTTTAGTATTTAGTTATATAAACTTTATTTTGTTTTACTCAGTAATTGGTTTCCTATATTACCAAGTTGGATAAAAGGAAATTTGGCTCACATTATATTTTTGATATGTTTGATACAAACTCAACATATTTATTACTTTTTTCTTTATTTTTCTTATGGTATCAGGTGACATTCATATGTATTTTTTTATAGTGAATAAGCAGAGAAAAGTTGCAGTGGTTCAGCCAGAAAAATAGTAAGTAACACCTTATTATTTCTGGTAATTATAATTTGGACTTTCATTTTATAGAAAAAAACAATTTCAGAGGAGATATACCTTCTATATATTCTCTTCTCAAATACAAATGATTTGTAAACATAAAACTTTATTTCAGCATATGACAGATTATCTTCTTATCTTGAAAGTATATCCTTTCTTTTGAATAGTTCATGCAGTCCCAATATTTGAATTAGAATTTTAATTTATTTGTAGAAAAATGGAGGTGGGAATGGGTAGCATGCTAGGTTTTGCTGGTAAAGAATGAGAAATATCATTCAGGTATATGCTTGACAATACCAAATGGGGGAGTTCATATTTGATTCTTAAAGTAATAAGGAGTTACAGGAGTTTAGGGAGGGGAGGTGGAGGTGTGACATGGTCAGATCTGTGCTTTTAGAAAATTGTTTTGGCAGTTAAACTGAGGATAGATTATAGCAGAGAGAACAGGCTGTTGCAATAGTCTAGGTGTAAGGTGAGGTCCTATACTACCAAGAGGGGTGGTTGTATGATGAAAAGGAAATGTTCATATTCAGAAACTATTGTGGAGGTAGAAATGACAAGACTTGCCAACAAATTGGATGTGTGGGGTGAGAGTGAAATAATTGAGGATCATATGGACATTGTAAGCCTAGTAACAGGTTGTCATACCCTCAATAGTTCTAGGGAGGTTGGAAATAAAGGAGGGTTTGAGAGGGAAAGTGAGTGAATTCTGTTTTAGCCATGTTGAATTTGGTATGCCTGGAGAGAAATTAGGGCTAGATATATAGATCTGAGAGTCATCTGTAGATAGAAATAATAATTAAAACCTATGGGAGCTGATATCACCAGGCAAGATGGTATAGAGGAAGAAGAAAGGATCCAGTCTGATATTTGGTGGACACCAACTATTAGTGGGTGTTAACGGGATAAAGATCCAGCAGAGGAAACTGAGAAAGAATGGTCAGTTGGGAAGAGGACCAAGAAAGAGCATTGTTGCCAAAATTCAGAGGAGTGCATATCTAGGAAAAGATGTACATGAACAGTTTCAGGTTGTATAGAGTTCAAGAAAGATGAAAACTGAGAAAAGGCTATTAGATTGGGCAGTTGAGAGGTAACTTTGGAGAGGGCAGTTTCAGTTGAATGATGAGTTTGTAAGCTAGAATCAAGTGAGGAGAGGAAGTGGAGGTAGAGTGGAGATTGTTTTACAGGGTTTTGGTAAGATGTAGAGAGAGATATAGGACGGTAGCTATCAGGGATGGTTGGATCAGGTAAGTTATGGGTTTTTTTTTCTTTTAAAAGGATGGGTTTGTATGCAGCAGGGAAGGAACCAGTAGACAGGAAGAGTCTGAAGATTAAAGGGAGAGTGGGGATAATACTGGGTGTAATCTCTCAGCAAATAGCCTCAATTTTTTGGTAAAGTATTTTGTCAGGCCCTTGGGACAAGGGGAGAAGGTGCTATGGAAGAATCAAGAAGGGATAAAATGTTTCGATACAGTTGCTGTGGTGAGTGGGATAGTGAATCCACTAGGAAATCCATAAGGATTGCCTTGCTGCACTGAGGGCCCAGCTAAGTTTATGTAACAAAATTTTAATTGATCTAGGCCACACAGTTTCATGATTTTTTCTAGCTCTGTTGAGGGGCACACATATAGGAACAATGGAGACAGACAGTGGAAGTAATTCAAGGTTAGGGTTTGGTAAAATTATGAGTGATTGGACAAGGGGTTAGGTGTTCGAAGCAATAGTACTTGTTCTTCTCCAGGAAAAGGCCAAAACCCAACATTTATGTAGTGCTTACTACATACTAGACACTGTACTAAGTGGTGTACTGGCACTTTCCAAATATTATCTTATTTTATCCTAACAACCACCATGGGAGGTAAGTGCTATTATTTTCTCCACTTTACAGTTGAGGAACCTGACGCAAACAGATGTTAAGTGACTTGCCCAGGGTCACACAGCTAGTAAGTGTCTGAGGCCAGATTTACTCTTTGGTATTCTTGACTCCAGGTTGGGTAAGTTACTTAACCTTCTGGCTCAGTTTCTTCATCTATAAAACAAAAATAATAAAAATCTACCTCCCAGGGTTATTGTGAGGATAAAATGAGATGATATTGGTGAAGCATGTTGCAAATCTTAAAGCACTATGTAAATTCTAGCATTTGTTATCACTGCCATTATGGTATATTGCTCTATAGGTAAATTGAATACTAATGAGAACATTGATCTTCTTGGTTATCAAGATTAAACCAAATCTATAGTGAGAATATGTTCAGAAAAGAGAAAATATTCAGCTTGCCATGAGCGGAGTAATTATTGTGGTATTCATAGTAGTATTATCTTTATTAATTTTTTCTAAGTTTAAACATCTCTAAGCAAATTAGCCATTGCAAAGAAAATGGATGTTCCTTGTGGTTTGCTTCTTTAGATTTTCTTTGTTTTTTAAAAGTCACAAAGTCTGATAACATATATTACTCCATTGAAAATGAAGATTACTTTAAAAATGCAGACTAATCACAAGACCTTTATTCAAATTGTTCATCAACCTACCAGGCCCTGTTCTTCTATTTTCGTAACCATGCATTTAAAAAAAAATCATTCACAAGCATTTGTATCTTTATAGATTTAGAAATCCAGTACCTTCATCCTCTTATTAATTTTAACTACATGGAGTTACAGATTTTTCCTTATCTTGAAGATTCTTCATTCAGACTAAAAGGACCAGAAAACAACAACCACAGAAAGTTGGTTTTTCTTTGTTTTCTCATCTCAGAATCATACCTTCAAGGATGGTTCATGAAAATCTGAAGAACCAGGAGCAAATCCGCCAGACTTGGGTATGAATGTGGACAACCTCTGTTTTTCCAACCCCTGGACCAGGTCTTTGTAGAACATGAGAATTGGTTTTATTGATTTCTTAAAGGAGTCAAACCATAAACGTACTTCAGCTCTCCTCATGATCATCCCTAGGTTAGTTTATATTTTCACTCAGATAATCCCTTACCCCATATCCTTGGTATAGGACCAAGAATGCAGATTTTGTGGTATGTTATTGGCCATAAGAGTATAACTGTTAGGCTGATTTGGGTTCAGCACAAAGGTATTATTTAATATTCTTCATGTCATCTTGGGTAGACCACTTGACCTTTTAAAAGGCAAGGCAGTACTCTTAACTAGAGTGAATTTGAAAAACATGATGAAATTTTTTTAAGGCTAAAATAACATTAATAAGAGATTTGTGAACTATTGTTTCCTTAATCAAAAGTTTCTGTTTATTTTTTTTTATAAAAATGAAGCTAAATTATCTGATTCTTGGTGATGTAGTAGCTTTATTTTTTTTAACAGCAGTAGTTACCATTATCTTAAAGAAGGAAAAGTTTTGTGCTAGGTGATGATTGAAAGAAATCTCAGCTTTACTATAACCAAATTTTGCTTAGAATAAAAGTTCATATTCTCATTGGTGAAATTTAATTTGTATGATTTATTGGATGGAGTTTGTCAAATCTTTATTCCTTTGATATTATCTAAATAATAGGATTCAAGGTTGCTGCTTCAGTAGATTCACATAACACAGTAAAGTGGGTATGTAGAAAGCTGTACTGCCCAGAGGATACCTAGCTCTACAGAACTGATGGGAGTAGTCAGTAATTGGGTTGGTATTAACTTGGATAAATGTCTCTAATGGAATACCCCAGAATCTTCTGTGGAATAAAAGCTTGCCAGATTTGCAGATGACACAAAGCTAGAAGGGATAACTAATACACCAGATAAAAGTCAAGATCCAGAAGATTCTGACAAATTAAAATGTTGATTTCAGTCTCACAAGAAGATATTTAGTGGGCATCAGTGTGTTGGAATACTAACAATCAAATGAGCTTCATAAGTTGTGATGGGAGGACATGTGAGACAGTAGTGTCCATAAGTAACAGCAATGACTAGTATAAATCAGCACTTTAGCATGGCAACTAAAAACATGAATTTGATTCTAAGTTGTATAAAGTGTCCAGAATGAGGAAGATAATAATCCTACTATACATGCTTGCCCTGATCAGAACATATTTAGATTGCTGTCTTCAATTCCAGGCAACACGTTATAGGAAGTTAGAGGGAAAGGTTCCTGGCATGGGGAAGGGTCTTGAATCTTGCTATAAGAATATTTGAAGAATTGGGGATGTTTGGCCTCAATAAGAGAAGGCCCCAGTGGGAAAGGGGTTAGAGACAAGATAACTATCTTAAAGTATTTGAAAGGCTGTCATATGGAGGATGTGCCAGATTGGTGATCTAAACACTAGAGGCTTGCCCAGGAACAATGGATTGGCATTGTAGAGAGACCGACTTAGTGCTGATATTCTGACCTCCACTTTCCACAAGAATGAGCTGCCTCAGGAAATGATACTAAATGTGTACTAAAAGGACCAGAACAACCACCACAGAAAGCATAGGATGATATACTTGGTTTGTGGGAAAGGAGATTCCTGCTCAACTGTAAACTGGTTTCCATGGTCTCCTAGGGGCATTCTTTCTCTGAGATATAGGATTCCTGAAGGTTTCCACCCTGTGTTTGAATTTCTTATGTATTTGGGGAACCTATGCCAATTAACACTTAGCACAGTGACTGGCACATTGGAGGCACTTAAAATGTGTGACTTGACTAATATAATAAGATCTATTTGTCAGAAAGTGAGAAACCATTCAAATCAAGCCATGTCTGTCACAGTTAAGATATTAAGGGGAAGTCTGGAGGTAGCAGTGTGGGAAATGATTAATAATAAATGATTCCCTCTCCAAGACCAGATTGTTGTTTTTAGTGGTGGTGGTAATGAACTAGGGTGCAACCAATGCTAGAAATGATGGCAAGGGATTGCAGTGGCTTCTGGAAAGTAGTTAGGTCTCCAAGGGCTTGAAGATAGTTACATCACACAACAGCTTACTTATTTTGAGATCAAGAGAAGTCTAAGAGGGCTCAGGGATGCAGTTACATCCCATATATAGTCTTTTCAGGTCAAACAGCCTTACATGGAAGGAGACAGAAACCCTAAGATGTGGTTTAGCAGAGTTTTAACACTTCCAAGGAATTTTTTTGCACATCCTTATACCCTCCTATAAAACAAAAAATTTTTAAAGGGGGTGTAAAATGTCTGTTACTAGAATAGAAGTTGCACCAATGTTTTGATTGCTTAATATGCATGCTACTGGGAATTTAGCTTTCATGTAATATATGAAAAAAATTTTTCCTATTTATTTATAATATATTTATTTATATTTCCTATATTATTTCCTATTTATTTTAATTTCCTGAATTTCCTATTATGTTTCTGATTAGTTCCCCCTACCCTAATTTTTTACTACTATATATACTTCATTCACATGTTATATGTGCATTTAAACCTCATTGGCAAATAACTGGTATGTAAGAGATGGTTATGGAAAATCTGTGACAAGGCAAAGGAAAAAGAGGTGTTTCTAGGACCAAAAAAAAGAAAGTGGAAGACTCTTGAAAAGAAATAAAAAATGGATTCTGTTTACAAATTTAATTTTAATAAATGCTAATCTTCAATGATAATACAGTGAAAATATATCAATTGAAAATAATCATTTCATACAACTGGCCCATATAAGAATACAAACTTTGTTAGCACTATGTTCTAATTCCCTCAAATGACTCAGATGGGAAGGCCTGAACCTGTCCAAGGAAACAGCATTCCGTAGTAATTTCTTAAGTCAAAACTACAAAGAACAACATTGTAAGATTGAAGATAAATGCTAACAATGAAATTACTTTTAAAAAGGCACCAGGTGGGGCAAGGGTCAGAGTGAATAAGAATACCAAGCCAAAGGGAGGAAGGTGGTGGTACACATTAAACCGAGTCTTTAAATATTAAATTATGTTTCTGATGAGCAAAAAAAATAGGGCCAAAGTATCAATAAGAGACAGGGTCACCCTCTCATGCACATCTCAAGCCCACTCCCCCCATACCCCCCTGCCAAATCTCACAACTCCATACAAATTCAGACTTCTCTTCAGGCCAAAAAAAAATATTGTTTGTAGAGAAACCAATTCAATCCCCTCTCCATTGAGTCCCCTCTCAGATTAAGAAACAACTCTTTCCTTCTTGCCCGAACACTCCATATACCCCCACACGTTGTCCCACTCTCCAGCCTTTCCCCCACCCTTGGATTTTGTAATTCCTTGTACTGACCCATATATCACTTATAAGCACTAGTGAGTTTTCAGATATCCTCCAAGTGTGAAAAGTGCAATAGAGAAGTAATTAGATAGTAAAAAAGATTGCCTTTACAAAGTCTAAGTGACTCGACCAGTATTACACAGCTAGTGTCAAAAGGGGAGGCTGGAAGACAAATCTTCCTGATGCTAGTTATATTAGCTCTCATGATTTCCTTCAACTAAAAACAAGCTTAAAATCTCTCCCCTAATTTTTACAAACATTGCTTTTGGGAGAAGTTCCCCGATATATGTAGAAAATTCTTGAGCCTGGCCATGAGTGTGATGGAAATTGCCCTTCAGGAAAGAAAATCAATCATCAGTACTCCCTTCCCAGAATCACCAATGACACAGCTGAGATCTCCTTAAAAGTTGTCTTTTGTAGCAATGGCTATAAGAACTACAAAATCCTTACTTCATAATTTACTCTGCAAAGTGGCTTTTCTGGTGTCGAGATAAGTTTGAGCTCCATCTGAACTTCTTCTCACATTTATTACATCTATAGGGTCTCTCTCGGGTGTGAAATCTATCATGCATAAGAAGCTGGGATTTTTTAGGAAAGGCTTTCTCACACATGTTACATTTATAGACTTTCTCTCTAATATGGAACTTCTGATGTGAGGTAAGACTTGAGTTCTGAAAGAAAGTTTTCGTACTATCATTTTCATAGGGTTTCTCCCTGGTATGTAGTTTCTGATGTAAGTTAAGGACTGAGGCACAGCTGAAGGACTGCCCACATTTATTACATTTATAAGGTTTATCATGACCACGTCTTTGTTGATGCTCAATAAGTCTGGTATTCCTATTGAAGGTTTTGCCACCCTGCTGATCTTTAAAGAGTTTCTCTCCACTATGACTCATCTGGTGATCAACTAGTCTGTTTTTTTGGCTGAAGACTTTACCACATTCTTGACATTTATAATGTCTCATCCTAGTGTGACTTCTCTGATGTTGAGTGAAGTTTGATTTCCACCTGAAGCCTTTCCCACAGACACTGCATTTATAAGGTTGTTCTCCAGTATGAAGTCTCTGATGCATAATAAGTGATGACTTTTGAGGAAAGATTTTTCCACATTGATTACATTCATAGCAATTTTTCACGATGTAATTTTTCTGATGAGCTTTAAAGTTATGAGTCCTCTGATGTACAATAAGGTATGGCTTGCAACTGAAAGTCTTTCCACATTGATTGCACTTATAGGGTTTCTCTCCAGTGTGAATTCTCTGGTGATCAATAAGGGTTCTCTTCCGAGTGAAAGCTTTCCCACATTCATGACACACATGAGACTTCTTTTCAGTATGGATTTTCTGGTGTTGAACATCAGATCCATGATGAAAAATTCTCCTTTGCTCACTACCTTCATCACAGTCCTCCTCAGTATGGCTTTTTTGATGTCGAGCAAAGCCTGAACCCCACCTAAAGTCTTTCCCACAAATGTTGCATTTATAAGGCTTCTTTTGGTTATGAGTCCTCTCATGAAGAAAAAGGTACGACTTACGATTAAAGGCTTTCCCACACTCACTACATTCATAGGGTCTCTCCCCAGTGTGAATTCTCTCATGCTCAACAAGGCTCCTGTTTCTTGTAAAAGTTTTCCCACAGTCTTTACATCTATAGGGTTTCTCCCCAGTATGAATTCTCTGATGATCATTAAGGGTTTTGTTTCTTGTAAAAGTTTTCCCACACTCTTTGCATTTATAGGGTTTCTCCCCAGTGTGAATTCTCTGATGATCAAGAAGGGTTCTGTTTCTTGTAAAAGTTTTCCCACATTCTTTGCACTTATAGCATTTCTCCCCACTATGAACTTTCCTATGTTTATTAAATGCAGAGATGTGCCTGAAAGTTCTACTGTATCTATTACTTATGCATTGTTTCTTCCCAAAGTGACCTTGTTGATGAATAATGTACTGGGAAATTCTAGTGAAATCTTTTCCACATTCTTGGCATTTATAGAGTTTCGGTCCAGTATGAATTCTTCTATGTCGAGCAAAGTTTGAGCTCCACCTGAAGGTCTTCCCACACTCTTTACATTTATATGGTCTCTCCCGTGTATGAAGTCTTTGGTGGTGTTCGAGATGTGAGCGATGATAGAAGGATTTGTCACAATCTTTGCATTTGTAGGGCATATGTTCACCTTTTATTCTCTGAGCTTGATCAAGTCCTAAAGTATGACTGAGTGCTTTCCCAACCTCACTGTGTTTGAAGGATTTTTCTCCACTATGAGTTTTTTGATGTTGAAAAAGATCTGAACTATGTCTAAAGTATTCGCTACACTCAACACATTTGTAGGTTTTCTTTAGTGTGGGAACTCTTTGATGACTAACAAGGTTTGAGCTTAAATGTCTCTCAAAATTCTCATCTGTCTCCCCTTTTACATCCTTGACTGCCATGTACTTGAAATCTCTCTCCTTTCTCTTCACTATCTCTAGAGCTGAATTTTCCCCCTGCCTCTCCTTCTTGTTCTTTCGTTCATAAGACTCTTCAAAATGACGCTGCTTAGGAACACTGGTCTGGAGACCTTCCAGAGATGATGATTGAGAATCTTCTTTAGCAATTTCCTGATTTACCATCAACTTCTCGTCCTCATTATGGGGTTCACCACCTAGCATAAAAAGAAATTCAAAAATTGTCACATACTCTAATAAGCAATGGAAAAAGTATCAACTGATACAAAAACGTTCTGAGTGTGCACAGCTTTTCTTCTTTTGTGTGTGTGAGGGGGCGGGGGAGGCAGGGGGAAGTATGGACTTATGGTTTTATTGGCTTAAGGAACTCCTGGTGAAGAAACTCCCTCTACCAATGCAGATCAGCAACTGTTTTGTGTGAAATCACTTGCCAGTGTGTGTCAGAGGGAGGACTTGAACCCAGATCTTCCTAAAACCAAGACTAGCTTCTCTGGCTTTTAGATAATATAAAAAAAAAAAAGAGCTTAACAATATGGGCAACAGATAATAGAAAACATGGAAAGGTATCAAAGAACAAACAGGAAGTTTTAGCTGTAAGTCTTATGAAAAGGTCCTTGGGGTGTAGTAGCTAATCAGATGGTGACATCTTTTTTCATGTCCTTTCCATTAAGAAAGCCATTTTAGTTTCTGATGTTGAATTATTTGACAGTGTCAGGGACTTAAGTGATGAGTGCTGTTTTTTTCTATTTTTTGAGTCTCCAGTCGTAGCAGCTGAGGAGGCAGGAGCTCCAGCCCCTGCAAAGAAAGCTGCCAGGTCTCATTTCCATTAGATTATCTTGCCTAAGCTATTCTGTAAATGACTGTACATTCACTTGGAATTTATGGTCATTTAGGATGATTAGATTGAAAGCTCCTTGAGGGCAGCTAGGACTGCCTTTTGCCTCCTTTTGTATCCCCAGAACTTAGTGTAGTGCCTGGCACATAGTAGTCTCTTAATATTGATTGGATTGAACTGAATGTAAGATGTGGATTAAATCTCATTTTTTTTACCATACTGGTATAAACTTTTTCCAACAGTTTTTTTGAATGATAATTTCCCTTCCGAAATGTTTGTCCTTTAGTACCTTTCCATGTTTTATATTATATTACTCATATTGTCAAGCTCTCTTTTTAAAAATTATTATTTCTCTCATGTTGTTGCAATAACAGTTAACAACAAAAAGTTTAATCACATAAAATTTCTCATTGTCATCTCAAGGAGATGTCACAGTCAGTACAGACAGACTACAACTTTCTTTAACTTTCTACCTACTCATCTCACTCTCATTTGTTTAAACTCTTTCCCTTCAATGGAATTTGATTAATAACTCCCTTTAAATCTACACCTGTCTTTTTCTTTTATATTCTGATCCAACACTCCTCATATCCCAGACTATCTATAAAACTAATCTTCATTCCACTGAAAATTTCTGCTACAATTTAGCATAAATCTTTAATACAGAATACCAATTAACTATAAAAACCTTTTGGGGTTTTAGAAAGACTTTATAGTTTACCTAGGCAATTTGGTTGTTATATCATTTAGAAGGAGAAAATAAAGCAGTAACACCAAAACATTCTTCTAAATTAATTTTTACTTACTCTTTAGTTGCTCTCTAATTTAAACAAGTTTCTTTCTATATATGGAAAAAGTTCAATAATAAGCACTTCTTAAGCACCAGATAAATGTAAACTGCAAACTGCAACCCTTTTCATTAATGAAATAAACATCTTCTCTTACATTAAAACAATAAATCTGTCACTCTCCAAGGAAAGAAACAAAAGGTCTAAGTGCTGTTCCCTTGTAACTTTCACAAAGTCTTATTCTTGTTTTTTTTTAAAAACAAACTCTGTTACCTCAAAACTCAATAAAATATTTCAGCATTTATAAAAATGTTCAAACCACATTTTGGAAATTCACAGTAGAAAAACTGTACTTAAGTCACAAATTTAGTCTCTAATCTGCAGACTGAGAACAGAGATTCCCTCTTATCTGTGTCTCTTGTCTGCCTTCTAACTTGACCGAGGTTAGAAAGGCAGAGAGAAGGTAAGAGAGTGAGGGATTTTTTTTCTAAAGAATGTTTTTATTATTTTTCTCAATTACACGTAAAAACAATTTTAAAATCTTTTTTTTTTTAATTTTTGAGTTCCAAATTATCTCCCTCCCTGCCAGCACCCTCCTTGAGAAGATAAGCTTTTTGATATAGGTTATACATGTGCAGTCATGTAAAACATAATTCCATATTAGGCATGTTGCAAAAGAAAATACAGACCATCCCTCCAAAAAAAAGAAAGAAAAGAAAAAGTAAAAAAAAAGTATTGTTCAATCTACAGTGAGACTCTCAGCTGTTTCTCTGGAGGATAGCATCTTTCATCGCAAGCCCTTCAGCTGTCTTGGATCACTGTATTGCTGAGAATAGCTAAGTCATCATCACACAATAATTGCTGTTACCCGTGTACAATGATCACCTGGTTCTACTCACTTCACTTTGCATCAGTTTATATAAGTATTCCCAGGTTTTTCTGAAACCGTCTTGCTCATCACTTCTCATAGATAACAATAGTATTCCAACACAATCATATACCACAACTTGTTTAGCCATTCCCCAATTAATGGCATCCCTTCAATTTCTAATTTTTTTGCCACCACAAAAAGAGCTGCTATAAATATTTTTGCATATATAGGACCTTTTCCTATTTCTTTGTTCTCTTTGGGATACAATCCTAGTAGTGGTACTGCTGGGTCAAAGATATGCTGAGTTTTATAGTCCTTTGGGCATAGTTCCAAATTGCTCTCCAAAATGGTTGGAACAGTTCACAACTTCAATAGTGCATTAGTTTCCCAGTTTTCCCACAATCCCCCCAATATCTGTCAACTTCCTTTTTTTGTCATATTAGCCAATTTGATAGATGTGAAGTGGTACCTTACAGTTTTTTAATTTGCATTTCCCTAATCAACAGTGATTATGGGCATTTTTTCATATGACTAGATAGCTTTGATTTCTTTTTCTGAAAAGAAGTATCTTCTGCCTATTCACATCCTCTGACCATTGTACCAAATGGGGAGTGACTTGTATTCTTATAAATTTGACTCTCTATATACTTGAAAAATGAGGCTTTTATGAGAGAAACTTGCTCTAAAAAAACTTTATTTTGCTTTCCTACTTTTACTCTTGACTATATTGGTTTTGTTTATGCAAAAACTTTTTAATAATTAAAATTATCTGTTTTACATCCCACAATGCTCTATCTCGTTTAGTTATAAATTCTTCCCTTTTTCACAGTTCTAACAGGATAAACTATTCCTTGCTCTCCTGATTTTCTTATGGTATCATCCTTTGTATGGCAAAAAAAATGTACCCATTTTGACTTTTTTCTTGGTATAGTGTGAGATGTTGGTCTATACCTAGTGTCTGCCATACTGTTTTCCAGTTTCCCAAGCAATTTTTGTCAAATACTGAGATCTTTTTCCCAAAACCTGGGTTTTTAGATTACAAAGGTCATTTACTACCATGTTTGCTGTTGTTCAGCCATTTCAGTCATGTCTGACTCTTCTAGACCCCATTTGAGGTTTTCTTGGCAAAGATACTGGAGTGGTTTGCCATTTCCTTCTCCCAGCTCATTTTACAGATGAGGAAACTGAGGCAAACAGGGTTAAGTGACTTTCCCAGGTTCACACACCTAGAGTCTTAGGTCAGATTTGAACTCAGGAAGATGAGTCTTCCTCACTCCAGACCTTGTGCTCTATTCATTAGCAGCCCCTTACTATTGTGTATTGTATACCTAATCTATTCCACTCTATTTCTTAGCCAGTACTACTAGACTGTTCTGATGCCTACCAGAGACTTTCTAAAGAAAAATTTCTACTCTTCCTCCTTTGGCTGAGCTGGTCTCAGAAAAAGGCTAGTCTACAAGACGTAAGTAATAGGACAACTCAGACACACAGCATTTGCTGGCTAGGATTTTATCATTGCTCACTGAAAAGTTTAGTGTGCACAATTTTCTAAAAGCAATCTCAAAGCTTTTAATTTGCACACTAATCAAAAGTGTCAAAAACTTCTCTCGTAGTTTTAGGCCACATTTCATGTAATCCAATTCTTGGTCACTTCTGGCTGAACTGGGAGCTTCCACTGGTTCCAAGCTTTAAAAAGTTTTTCCAAGGAGTAACCCATCAGTCAGCTGCTACTACTGGAATCCACTTTCCCTTATAGAGATTTCTCTATTAGTATGGAGGTTCACCTATTCCCTTCAAGGACTTCCCAAAGATAGCCTTCCCCACCAAAGACAGAGGAGAAATCTGACCTTCAGGACAGTTTCTCACAAAAAAGTCCCTCAGTTAAAATACAGCAGAGTGCTCCCAGAGGGTTCCTCAGAGAGTCCCTGGAGGCTGAGGGCCTCTCTCATTCTTGCTATGGTCACCACCTGATGCAACTAAATTGAGAAACTACATCTGAGCACAGTGATTTAATGCCAAAGGCATGCAGTCTGCAAGCAAAACAGGTCTAATTCCTCAGTAAGCAAAAAGACCACAAGGTAGAACTTACAAGACTTCTTATAGTTTAGGGAAGTAAAAAAAAACACAAATAGAGAGGAAAATGTAGGCAGGATGTAGGATCAAGTCATCTAACTTGTACTGGTGGAAAGGAGGATGAGAGTGTCTTCCTTGTTGCTAGGGGATGCTGATTGGTTGTGCCCATCTGATACTTCCAAGGATGGCTACTGGTACAGAGATAACAGATTTCCTGATATCCACCTGTATCCTGGCAAGGAAAGCTAGTGGTGCACAGAAAACAGGTTTGACATAAAGATAGCAAAGTGATTTTTAGGAACTTTTTTGAACTTAACTCAGAGACAAAGAAACATGACTTAAGCAGCTATACAAAATATTAGTGGAGACAGAATGAAATTAATTCCAAAGAGAATCTATTTGATTTTCTCAATTTCTCAGGAATAGAGTTTGAGGATAATCATCCTCATGGAATATGAGAAAGCCGAGGATTAAAGAGTGGAAATTTACTTCCTTAACCAAAGTCACATACTAGTGAGTGACAATGAAAAGATTTGACCTCAGGGCTTCTGGAACTTGGAGGCAGACTAAGAGGACCCACTACTCTCAAGTAAGAGCTAAAAATATGATCCAGGCCTTGATTACCATCCAAACAGGTAACAACTAATGAAGAAGGTACCAAGTTCCATCTTCTGCTGAGGGCTGGGGAACCATGCTTACTTTGGTGATAATACTCACACTCAACTACCACAAGAGTGGGAACCTCAAGGCTCTCTTCAGTGGTGTTCAATTAATGTTCCTGAAGTATAAATCCTCCAATTTTCCAGCCTCCAATGACTTCAACACAACAAATAATAACAGTAATAATTCTTATTTCTAGAGAACTTTGGAAACCTTAACAGTACTTTGCCCACAACAATCCAGGTAAGGCAGACAGTATAAATATCAATTGAGAGATGAAGAAACCAAGCTTCAAAGGGAATGATTTACCCAGGTTCAGAGGCCAAAGCCAGTGTTCTTTTTACCATGCCACAATGCCTCAGGGGCAAAAGAGCAGGGTCAGTAAGAGGAATAAATCAAAGGGTTTTCCCTTCTTACCTGAATAAGTGTTTCTCAGATCTTCTTGAAGGTCCCAGGAGGCTTGCTCCAGCATGGAAATCACAGCAGGTTTGGGAAATGGACATGCTGCTCAAAGGGAAGGGAATGAAAGAGGATCAAGAAGGGAACTGCATCACTCTGTCCCAGAGCTCCATATCAACCCAATGCCTTGAGGAAGGAAGACAATACTCAGGAAGCCTATGGGAGAAATGTATCAAGGGAGATGAAGGGGACCAGAAAGCTGAGGTCTATGCTCCCCAAGAGCAGGGGGATAAATCTAGCTCAGTTATTCTTTTTCCCTTCGATGGAAGAAAACTGAAAATTTGCACTAGGAACACCTTAGATAAATGTAACAGACTATTAGCCCCCACAAAAAAAAAAATGCCTTCCACAAAAAGACCAAAAAAGATTAGAAAGTGGGTAGAGACCCATGCAGACAACAAGAATGACATATCACACTTTCAAGTGACACAGAATTGACCTCTATGGGAAATGTCTCCAGGAGAACAAGCCAAAAAGATTCCTTTCTCACTGCAAAGGGACCAACAGAACAAGCCCCATCTGGCAATCCTGGTGAAGGGGAAGTCAAACCACTGAACATTAACAAGTGATAAGTGGAGGCCCCACCCATCAAGCAATTTGTGACAGCTTTAGCCAGGGAATGGGAAAGAATAGGGGTCTCACCTAGAGAGGCCAAATTCCCATAATTCTCCAGCATCACGCTCCTATACAGGGCCCGATGAGCAGGGGAGAGATACAACCATTCTGCCTTACTGAAGTATATGGCCACATCCTCAAATATCATGGAGTCCTGAAACAAACCAATTCCGTTACCCAAGGGACAATTCCACCATCCACCAAAGGGCATGAGGGACAATATCTGTTTCTAAGGTAGGTTAGAAACACAGAAGGAAAGGTTCAGGATCCTATAAGAGAAAACCAGTGCTGAAATGTCACAAGGCTACTTGCTGTGGACAGAGAAATCCCATGACATGGGAAGGAGATACAGCGACAATCTCCAAGTGGACAAAGAGAGTTACAATTTACCTGTAACTTGGCTTCTGGAGATATGACCATCACCTCTTCTCCTGTGCTTCGCTCTTGAGGAATGGCAGGTATTTGGGGAGTTGGAGGAACTAAAGAAAAAGAAAGAGGCATGAGGGAGACCCCTGCCCTGGAAGTTTCCCCATCTCTCCACTAACAACCCCAGCTCAACAGACACAAAGAGAAACAAAAATAGCCTTTCCCCAAAGTCTTAACTGTTTCAGAATCAGAAATCAGCTCTTAACTCAGCCCTATGTGCATGACAATGGTCCCTATACCACAGAGGTGTGGGAGTAGAGGGGGGTGGGAATGAACCTAGGAAGCAGAAAAAATGACTGACACAACTAGTTTAGCAAAGCTGAGACTCAAACTCAAACCCAAACTCAAGTCCTTTGAACCAAACTTGTGTACACAACTTACAGCTAGAAGAAGATTTAGAGAAAAATACTTTCAATTCTTTCCTTTTAAACTGAGGCCCACAAAATTTTAAGAGATTTTCCCCAAAGTCACACAGATAATAGATTACTGTGTCAAGATCCAAGCCCAGGCCTTCTGAGGTGATTCTGGCTCTCCAACAGTTAAAATAAAATATCCAGGAAGCTGAAAAGGCATGGTAATGAAAAGATACAGGTATGTTTACCTTAGAATTTTCTCTGGATCAAGACAGTTCTCAAAGAAATATACTGGAAAGAAGTGCAAAGGAAAGACAGAGCAGGTCTGGGACAGTGGAAGGTGAAGGAAAACTGCTACAAAGGGGAGAAGGCTGGAGCAATAAGTCAGTCGAGGTGGAATCCCAGTATGAGGGACAACAAGTACCATTTGGGGGATCCTGGAGGTGGAACATCTCAGTGTCATAAGCAGAGTCCAAGTGGGTCCTGTGTGAGGAGTGACCCCTGAACGATGGAATAATAAGGGATTCCTGTGCTGCTCCCAGAGATGAAGTCCCCATCCACAGCACATCCTGAACCTGAGCTCCGGCTGAGACCTAGAGACAAGGAGGTACAATTAGGTCTGTGAGTTAATCATCATGGGAAGAAGAACCTGGATCTAAGAGAAGAGATCATCATCCCAGAGGAATACAGGGTAGAAAGAATGGGACTCAGAAAACAAGGAGGAAAAGTGCATTCCAGACATCACAGAGGGGAGAGGCATTAACCACGCTTAGGGAACAAGGAGTAATTAACATCAGCTCCCACTTCTATAGCACCTGAAGGGATGACCAAGTGCTTTCCTTACAACCATCCTGTGAGACTGGATTATAAGGTGAAGTAGAAGGCATTTTCAAATTCGTCTAATTCAACACTGAAGCACAGCACAATTTAGTAGAAAGAGTCCTTGAGGGGTAGAGCCAAGACAGCAGTGTAACAGGAAGAAATACAGTGAGGTCCCCATCCCCAACTCCTTCAAGCAGATCTAGAAAATGGACCAGACTGGACCCTGACGGTGAAAGTCAAGACAAAGTCATAAGGAGTGATTTGTCCAGTCCAGACTGGCAAAGGGAAACAGAGAAGCCTGAGGACACTGGGGACAGGATCTGGCCAGGAGCATGCTGCCCTGGAACAAGAAGAGGTCCCAGACCCGTCCTGGAGCCCCCAAACCTCATCTGGAGCACAGGAACAGGGGCTAACTGGCACTTCTGTCCCTTCCCACCTAGCACTGCGTCATACATCCAGGGCTGAGGAGGGAACCAATGCCCAAAGGTGGCATTCCAAAATAAGGAGCAGTTGCAGACCCTAGCCTGTATACCCAGGAAGAATAATTACGTCCAAAAGCAATCAGAAGCTGTGTGGCTGACCACTTGAGCAGAGGGGGGTTTCAGTTCCAGCTTCTAACTGAGTCTGATGCCTGCAGAGGAATACCCAGGGCAAGAATCCCACACTAATGGGGGGCCGGCTGTTCCGTCCCTCCTAGCCAGCAGAGCTGCCCAGCTGGCTACCAATGGCTGAGTCTAGCAACAATCCACTATTTCTAGGACCCAAACCCTGGTCAGGAACTTGCAGAGCTCAGCCCAGCAGAGTGATCAGACTTTGTTCGCCCCTGGATCAGACCATTTGGGGAGCACTTTTGTGGGTCATAAGACTGAGCTGAGTTAAGATCCTAGAACACAACACTCAATACCGCAAGAAAGCAGCAACAGGACTAGTCTAGGACTTCCCTTTAGAAGGAGACAAAACCCAACCCCAACATAAAAAGCTATTATGATGACAGGGAAGCTCAAGATATAAACCCAGATGAAGATAATTACTCCAACACAGCTACAAGCAAACTTTCAAAAAAAAAAGTAGCACAGGCACAAGTTCAATTAGTATCCCTAGAAAAGATGAAGAGCTAAAGAGATTTTTAAAAAAAGGTTTTATAAATGAAATGACAGCACTAGAGGGGAAAAAAACAGCTATTGAAAAAAAAAGAATTAGAAAGGAAATTTAGGTTGGCACAAGAGTTGTAAGAAACCTTGCAAAAGCAACAAACTCCCTAAAATCTAAAACAGACCAAAGAGAAGCCAATGATTCTGTGAGACAGCAAGAAAAATCAAAGTCAAAAGACCAAAAAAAAGAAGAAAATATAGGGTGTCTCAACAAAAACAACTGGCCTAGAAAACAGATTAAGGAGGAAAAAAAAATTAAGCTTCAAAGGAAAATACAAGCTGGTTACAGGCCATAGAGGACCTTAAGAAGCAGATAAGAGAAGTGGAGGAAAATTTTTTTTACAAGAGTAAATAAGTGGATCTTTAAATTAATGGATTAGAAAACTTCCAAGAATGTTTGATGAAAAGACCAGAGCTGTGTACAAACTCTGAAGTTCAAAAAAGAGCTCAGAGAAATATAAAAAGGTAAATAGGAACGGACAAGGGACAAAACAATGATAAACCCCTTATATTCTAACATGGGGAGATGATATATGTGTGGGCCAGGACACATCCCACAAATTTCTCAGTGCTCTAGGAGGAGGTTACTCACTTTTCTCAGTTCAAGGCACCCTTACCTTAGTGTCTTAGCAATTTTTTTCATGGTATCTCTAGGCCAAAAGAAATACCCCCAAATTCTGCTTATTATATTGAAAATTTTAATATATCCTGCAGGGCCTGCTGCACCCTGTAAGTCTGCTTCCTGTAGAGGTTCGGAGCTTTAAATCTGGGCAGCTAAGTGACAGGAGTCAGCCTGCATAGAGAGAAGGAATGCCTTCTACGATAAAATCACAAATCTAGCCCCTACCTTATTGAGAGAAGTCATCACGTCATGGCTAGTATGCAGAAGTTCTAAACTGAGATCTGTTTTTTCAACATTTCATTAAGTTTTTTCCTATTGTAATCATATGTATGTATATATATATTTGTATATACACACACATATATATATAATTTTATATATTTAAAAACATTATTCTGCTTCACCAGACTGTCAAAGGGGTTAACTCTTCTCTAAGACATTAAGGAACTGGGAGTTAAAGAAACAGAGTTATAGACCACCCATTAAATAACTTAGAGTAAATAGAGAAACAAGACAGGAACCAGAGGGGAAAGCAAGGTATCACATTTTTTTCAGACAAGTGGTAAAGATGCAGGCATGTTTCAAGGGAGGGACTGTCCACCATATTAGGTTATTCTGACAACACTGATCCTTCCAGGTAAAAAGGATACAACTGCAAAACTATGCATGTTAGTTACTATGGTTTTGTTTTTTTTCTTTTTTTAGGGGGGGAGAAGAGAGAGGGAAAGGGGAAAAATAAATGCTTGATAAACTTTCAAAATAACATTAAGATTAAAAAACAAACAAAAAAAAGAGGATAAGTAAAAACCTATTAAAATCACAAACAATACAGAAAATGAAAGCAATCCAGGACACAAAATTCCCCTAGGGAGTCAAATTTGCAACTGAACAAGGCAAATTTAAGACAAATAAAAGAACCTCCAAATCCCCTAAATTCCTAAGGAGGGAGTGGGAGTCTTTAACTATTAAGTTGGAAAAGTCTGCAGTCTGGCCTCAGTTATAGACTAGTCTATTCTTTCAGGAAGCTTCCGGAAGAGAGGAGAGAGCTATCACCAGAAAGTCACCAAAGCATGAATTGTTTTGGTCACAAGCAGCTCTTAAATGATGACATGATAGATTGTGAACTAGAAAGGACCTCCTAGGTGATCCAAGTCTAGCATCTCATTTTACTGATGAAGAAACTGAAGCCCAGAGAGACCAAGATTCACATAACTAGTATTTGAGTCAGGGTTCTAACTCAGATTTTCTGTCTTCAAGTCCAATAGGCACACACACTAGTGTCCCTTGGGCCCCAGGTTGTTTTTCATGACTAGCAAGCTAAGAATGGTTTTTATATTTTCTTTTTTTAAAAACACGTGTAGGGGCAGCCAGGTAGCACAGCGAGTAAGAGCACCAGCTCCAGTGTTGGGATGACCTGGAGATTGAATCCCGGGCTCAGACACTCAGCACCACACCCAGAAACAACTGGCCATGTAACCTTGAGCAAGTTACTTAATCCCAATTGCTTTAAAAAAAAAAAAGTGTGTATTCTTTTTTAGAATTTTTTTTTTTTTTTTGCTTTTCAGACTTTGGTTTAGCTTTGTTTTTGTTTTTGGAGGGGAGAAGGCTGGTCAGTTGGGGTTAAGTGATTTTCCCAGGGTTACACGGCTAATAAATGTTAAGTGTTTGAGGTTGGATTTGAACTCTGGTCCTCCACTGCACCACCTAGCTGCTCCATGGTTTTTATATTTTTCAAATGGCTGGAAATTTTTTTTTTAATTTCTCATGAAAATTATTTGAAATTCAAATCTCAGTATCCATAAATCAAGTTGTATTGGGACCCTAGTTCATTTGCTAATTTATCGTCTCCAGCTATTTTCACACTGTAATGGTGATTATAACAGAGACTAGGACTGGGGGCATTATAAATTAAAGTGATCACTCCCAGGGCAGATAATGTTTCTTAATGAATTCAGGCTAAAATTACGAGGAAAAACAGCACTTACATGAAAAACTTTTACTTCAGGTGAGTCATGTTTAAGTCAGTTCTATGACGACTAATACTGTTTGAATCACAAGTAATGTCAAGTTGATTTATATGCTTCTGGTACTGTCCAAAGTTAAAACAAGAAGCTAGATATCACCATTCCCAGAATGGGAACTCAAACTCCAGCTCCAGCAGTGTCTTTTAGAACTCCCCTACAAGTGCAAAAGAAATTTCAGTATTTCAAAATCAACTTATTTGTGCAATTAAGGAGCTTCTATCCAACTTTCAATTAGAAAAGATTAATCTGCAACCTAATAACTTGCTAAAAGGTGAAATTCAAGAGAAGAATCTAAGAGAATTCTATAAATCCTTCCAATGCTCAAGGACTGATATTAGTATTTGACAGTACTGTCAAATCTGTGTGAAGACATTTTCAAAGATGAAATATGTAAAATCTCATTACAGATCAGTATTAATAGATAAACATTTGTAATGGATTTTGATAGGCAATACTAACCTGAAACCCCAATTAAGTGAAATGTAATTCCCCCAAAACAGGAAGTCCATTCTTCAAATCAGACCAATATTAGAAAAAATTGTGGTTACTATATTTTTAATTCATCAATAAAAAGTTGCTTATGTTTGTTATAGAGGTATATATGTAATATTATAAAATTTGCCTCTTCACCTGCAAAATCTAAAATATTTACTATCTGGTTCTTTATAAAAAAAAGGTTTGCCAACTCTAGCATTAATCAGGTTTCCTCTCCAAGAAACTTGAAACTCTTTGAAAAATGGCTAACCTAGAAAACAAGTTAAGGATAGATAATCACTGGATTCCATGAAAGTCCTGATTTTTAAAACAAACAAAAACACCTTCGACACTATTGCACTATTTCAAGGAATCATAAATGAAAACTGCCCTGATTTAGCAGAACTAAAGGGCAAAGTAAAGATAGAAAAAATCCATTAACTACTTCCTGAAAGTCCAAAAGAAAATCACAGGAAATGTCATGGTAAAAATCCAGAACTTCCAGGCCAAACAAAAAATACTGCCAGAAAGAAGTTCAAGTTACCAAGAGATCATATTCAGAATCACACAAGACTGGGCGACATCTTTTATAAACAAGAGGAGATTTTAAAACAAAATATTCCACAAGGCAAAAGACCCAGGCTTACAAACAAGAATAACATATCCCGAAAAGCTGGAGTAAGGGGGAGGCAAGGTGTGGAGAAAAGGGGGGAAGATATATTTTTAATGGAAAAGAGGATTTAAAAGAATTTCTGATGAAAAAAAAGACTAAAGCTAAGGAAATCTGAAGTACAAATACAAGAGTCAAGAGAAGGATAAATTTATTTGAGCAATGGAAACGGGCTGTATAATGATAATAATGCTTATGTTATATTAGGGTGAGAAAACACATGTCCCTTTCAGAACTTGAATGTCTTCAAATGACACTGAGTCAGTTAAATAAGACCAAGGACATAGGAACAGATTAGCTCTTTTCTGAGGGTCGGAAGGGAGGGGAAAGAAGAAAGGATAAAATAAAAACACTACTGTAGAAAAGGCAAAATTTATTATTTCTCATAATCAAGGCACATGATAACAACAACTAACATTTATATATTGCTTTAAGCATTGCAAAGCACTTTATAATTGTCATTTGATCTTCACAACAACCCTAGAAGGCAGGGTGCTATTTTTAACTTCATTTTACAGATGAAGAAACTGAAGCAAACCAAAGTTAAGTGATTCCTCCCACCCCCCCCCCATTCCCTGGGAGCAATGTGCAGATTACAAGGAAAAAGAAAAAGAGGGTGCCCATCAATTGGGGAATGGCTAAACAAATTGTAGTCTATGAATGTAATGTGATATCATTGTGCTATAAGGAATAACAAAAAAGATGATTTCAGAGAATCCTGGGTGGTTATGAACTGACCCAGAACGAAGTAAGCAGAAAAAGGTCAACGTATATAAGGACTTACTGCTATGCATATACTCCAGGAAGGTCTTTGATAAGACAGAAAAAAACAAGGCTCCACATACATTAAAATATAGCAAAACTTTCTGTGGTAACAAAAAACTGTAAAGAAAATAGATGCACATCAACTGAGAAGTAATCTAAATCAAGGATTCTTAACTTGAGATCCATGAATTTATTTTAATATATTGATAACTATTTTTTAATATAATTAATTTCCTTTTTAATCCTACTTGTACTCTGGCAAAGGGTTCATAGGGTCCAGACTGCCAAAGGGGCCCATGATACAAAAAAGGTTAAGGACCTATCTTGCTAAATAAACTGTTGTACATGAATGTGATGGAATGTTACTGTGCTGTAAAAAACAATAAACATGATGTGTACAGAGAAGTATAGAAAGACAAATGAATTTATTTGAACAGAAGTTAGCAGAACCAAAGTAAATGGAAAGAACAACCACAAAACAATAGAAAATGAGTGTGCCAAAATTACAAAGAACAAGACTGACCTCAAAGAAGAATTAGGAAAAAACAACTCTCTTCCTTCCCAATCCTCTGTGGAAAGGAAGGGGTTGGGGCCCACAGGTAAGGAATACTGCATTTCTGGACATGTCCAGTGTACTGATGTGTTTGTTTTACTTGACTAGGCTTATTTGCTATAAGGGGTTTTTGTTATACTTGTCATTCTTTCAGTTTTTAAATGGGGGGAGACCAGTTAATAATAATGATGCAAAAAAAAATGGCCATCAAAACATTTTTTTAAATGCATAGAAGGGAACAGAAGGAAATTCAGAGGGGTGCTTAGGTGGTGCAGTGAATAGAGCACCGGCCCTGGAGTCAGGGGGACCCGAGTTCAAATATGGCCTCAGACATTTAACACTTACTAGCTGTGTGACCTTGGGCAAGTCACTTAACCCCAATTGCCCTGCCTTCCCCCCTCCAAAAAGCAAAGAAAAAAAAAGGAAATTCAGAAGGAAACAAGAGCATGCAGGACAATTTTGAAAACAACATTTGGAACTTAGTGAAGAACACACTTTAAAAAAATAGCCAATACTACAAAATGACAATTTTGTACAACAGTACAAGCCTGACAATTTCCTACAGAATCTTGTTTGTGGATTCTGCTATGGCAGGGTGGGGAACCACATATGGCCTTCTAGTTCCTTGGGTTTGGTCTTTCAACTAAATACAAGTTTCAGAACAAATCCTTTTATTAAGGCGATTTGTTCTGTGAAGTTTGGATTCAGTAAAAGAGCCACACTTGGAGACCTAGAGGGCCACATTGGCCTTCAGGCCACAGGTTCCCCACCCCAGTGCTTATAGGAATGAAACAGTGGGAACCTTTGGGAATGGATACAAGAGAAGACATCACTCAGGGCACTAGGAAAGGAGGGGCAGGGCAGAATAGAGGCCTCAGGCCAGTTCCTATGAGGCAGATGAAGGAGAGCAAGGTTTACAGGGAAGATTGAGCAGCAGATGCAGGTCTGGGAGTGGACACCCAAATCTTAGGGCAGTGAGGACCTTATTTAGGATAACATATGGGGGGTAGGGGAACTAGTTTACTCAAAGACCTTCATGGGGTTCTGCCTTCCTCAAGGAAACTGAGCATGTCCATGATGAACTGAGACCAGATAACACTTTTCTTTTCTGCTGCACTCTGCATTTTACACAATGCTTTCCTCATAACTTGAGAAAAGTGGTAAGAGCATCCTCCTCATTCCACACATGAGGAAACTGAGGCTCAAGAGAGGTGCTACGATTTGCCTAAGGTCCCAAGACTATGGAGTTGTGAAATCCAAATGCTCCTTCCACTGAGTCTCGTAGGCTTCGTCACTGTTGATGCTATTTGAGGTTGGCAAAGGCAGGGGAACTAAATCAACTCTGTCTTAATAAAGCATTTTATGGCAGGAAGGGTAAGTTCTATCACACTCCCAAGACCTAAGGGTTCAGAACCTGACAGGAAAACAAATGGTACCAGACATGGCATTGGACAAACAGAGCCCAGCCATGTACCTCCCTCCCTTAGGCTCTTCCCCCCCCCCCCCCATGGACCTAGTGACCCTTCTCACCTCTCTTTCTTGTTCATTGAAGTGCTTCTCAACACCTTTCACAAGGGCCACAGCCTCCTTCCCATTCTCTGGGTGATGGAGCAGAACCCAGGTCCGAATGTCCCAGGGCAGGATGGTCAAGAACTGTTCTAGTACCAGTCGTTCCAGAATCTCTTCCTTCGTGTGGATGTCTGGCCTCAGCCACCATCGGCAAAGCTCCTGGAGTCGGACCAAGGCCTCTTGGGGCCCAGAAGTATCTTGGTAGCGAAGCTGCCTAAAGAGCTGTCGGAAGAGCTCCTGCCCAGAGCTGATGTTTCTTTGCAAATGAGATTTCTGTCTCCAATTATCATCTTCATTCTTCACCATCAGATGTTTCTCTGAACCCAGGGAAGTTCTGAACAAAGCCTTCCCTCCTTTGGCAATCATGCTCAGTCACAAAGGATGTCTTTCTCTGAAAGGAGATCAAACCTTCTTTCAACTCAAGATTCCTGGAGCTTTCCCTTCAGCCTTCCTTAGGATTGGATGGACAATGTCACCTACAAACACGAGAAGTCAGTGAGCACAAGAAAGCTGATCAAATGGGAGAATTCAGACACAGGGCATCACCATGAAAGGAATACAACATTCAAAACAATCTCCTACTCCCACTCTCCTCCAACACATATCCCCACTCCAAGGCTTTCCCATATAAGGGCACATCATATTCTAGAAAGGAATTAATTCTTTTCCCAGATAATCAAGTGGTAGAGTGAGAAAAACAATGGATCAAGAGCCAAAAGGACCTGGGTTCAAATCATCTCTCTGCTACTTGCTGCCCACATGATCTTGAACAAATCATTTCACTTCTACATACTGTGGTGACCTCAGTGAACTCTAAGTTTCCTTCCAACTCTAATCTGCAATCTCATTTTATATTAAATTCTGTTTTTCAGTTAGTGAACAACTTCAATTTAATTTTTGACAATAACTAGACCTTTCTAGGTATATTTACCGCAAGTACACACACAGAGCATCAGCAAAAAAAGCCCTCTGAATACAAATGTAATCCAATTCAACAAATATTTTAAAATATCTTTTACATGACAAGGACCTCTGCTCAGTGTTGGGGATAAAGAGTTGAAAAACATCACAATTGGAACAGCTAGGTGGCGCAGTGACAATAACACGAGCCCTGGAGTCAGGAGGAACTGAGTTCAAATCCAGTCTCAGACACTTAACACTTACTAACAGTGTGACCTGGGGCAAGTCACTTAACTCCAAAAGAAAAGAAAAACATCATAATCCCTACTCTCAAAAACATGCACTCCCATGAGAGGGAAGGCAAATGGAAGAAGTAGAATCTTGATCCTTCCGCCAGAACTATCCTCCTCTATCTCTTCTGCCCTGTGGCTAAAATCCTTGAAAAGGTCATCTACACTTTCCTCTAGATCTCTTAACCCTTTATAATCTGGCTTCTGATTATATCATTCCAAGAAACTGCTCTCTCAAAAGTTACCGATGACCTCTTAGTTGCCAAACCCAATGATCAAACTCAGTCCTCATTCTCCTTGACCTCTGACACTGCTGATCATTCACTCCAACTTGATCCAGGGACATTTGCCTCCTGGCTGTACCATGAATAAGACACTCCATCTCTCTGACTGCTCTCCATGCCCACAACACTCTTCCTCTTCAGTTCCTGCCTACTGACCTTTGGTTTCCTTTAAGTCCTAATTAAAATTCTTTCTTCTACTTAATTCCAGTGCCTTCCCTCTGTTATTTCTTATGTATCCTGTATACATCTTGTTTGTGTATATTTGTTTGCATGTTTTGTCTCCCATGAGACTGTAACCTCCTTGAGGGTGGGAAATCTTTTGCCTCTTTTTGGATCTGTAGCACTTAGCACAGTCTCTGGGACTTAGCAGGTACTAATAAATGTTTATTGATTGCCTGGAATAAGGAATTTTGGAGAGGTTCTCAGTTCTAAGTTGCTGAAACCAAGCTTTTGCCATTTAGTTTGGAATGAAGGCCCAGAAAATCAGCCATGCAAAATTCTTGGATCATCTGCTATTCTCAATTAATGATAAATGTGTTTTCTCTATCCAAAATCAGCTTATTTTAGCCAGGTCCACCAGATATTACCCAAAAATCCCCTGGATCCAACCACAATAAAGAACGAAGACCTTGAAAAGACTAGAGGGAAGATCAGAATCACAGCTGGGAAAGATGCTGGAGATCATACAATCTAAACTCTAATTTTACAAAAAAGGTCTCTGAGGCCCAGATATATAAAGTGACTTGCCCAAGGTGACATAGCTAGTAAATGGAAGACAAATCTCAAACCTGGATATTTTTACTTCAAATCCACTCTTACCACTACCCCACACTGACTCCAGTAGACATAAAATCATGCTAAGCAACCCAGGACCTATATGAACACAACTACAAAACACTTTTCACACAAATAAAGTCAGATTTAACTAACTGGGAAAACATCAATTGCTCATGGCTGGGCTGAGCTAATACAATAAAAATGACAATTTTACCTAAATTAAATTACATATTTATTGCCGTACCAATCAATTTACCAAAAAATTACTTTATAGAGCTAGAAAAAATAGTAACAAAATTAATCTGGAAAAACAAAAGGTCCAGAATATCAAGGGAATTAATGAAAAGAAATGCTAGGGAAGGTGGACTAACTATGCCAGATTTTAATCTGCATTATAAAGCAGCAGTCATCAAAACTACTTGGTACTGGCTGAGGAATAGAGTAGTGGATCAATGGAATATATTGGGTACACAAGACTCCGCAGTCAATGACTATAGTAATCTACTGTTTGATGAACCCAAAGACCCCAGTTTTGGGGATAAGAACTCACTATTTGACAAAAACTTTTGGGAAAACTGGAATATAGTATGGCAGAAACTGGGCACAGACCAATATCTAACACCATATACCAAAAATAAAGTCAAAATGCGTGCACGATCTAGGTATAAAGGCTGATACTGTAAGCAATCTGGAAAAGCAAGGAATAGTTTACCTGTCAGATTTATGGAGAGGGGAAGACTTTATGACCAAACAAGAATTACAGAGCGTTATAAAATGCAAAATGGCCATAACCAGCCACCGGCTAGAGGGACTTTGGGAGAGTGGATCACTAGCAGCTGTGGCTGTTGCCAGAATTATCAACCCATAGATGCTAAGGAGAAAGTGAGAGGTCAGTGGCAGTGTGGACTTTGGGAACTGGGAGTTTGGGAGCGGGGTCCAGCCTCTACCTCCTGGAGGTAGAAGAGGCTGAAGCACCATAGCTCTGCAGCCTCCACCACATGACTGCTTCAGAGCTCCTGGCCTGCATATTGTAGGGGGACCAAGCGTCCAGTCTGAGGGGTCATCACTCTTGCTTTAACCTGCTTGGATCTGGATTGATGTCTAGGGTGGAGGTCCTGGGGTGTGTGACCAGTTTGTCAGAGCTTGTGGAGGCTTCTGAGAGGACACCCAACTAATAGCTCGAGTACCTGCAAAAACCCCAGTGATTGAGACAAAGCTCCCCTCTCTGGTAGCAGAGTTCTACTATGGCAATAAGCTCAAAAGTTAAGTAATTGAGTAGCAACATGAGCAAGCAAAGGAAGCAAAGCAAGCAGAGAAATCTGACATTAGGCTCCTATTTTGGGGACAAAAAGGATCAAAGCATGGAATAGGAGGAAGACAGTGAAGTCAGAACTCTTGCACCAAAAGCTTCCAAGAAAAATAAGAGGTGGTTACAGGCCATAGAGGAGCTTAAGACGGATTTTGAACACCAAATAAAAGAAGTGGAGGAAAATTGGGAAGAGAAATGAGAACGATGCAAGAAAATTATGAAATGAGAGTCAACCTGACTGAAGAAAATAACACCTTAAAAAATAGGCTAACTCAAATGGCAAAAGAGGCTCAAAAAGCCAATAAGGAGAAGAGTGCCTTAAAAAAGCCAAATTTGCCAGATGGAAAAAGAATCTTAAAAGCTCACTGAAGAAAATCATTCCTTCAGAATTAGATTGGAGGGGCGGCCAGGTAGCACAGCGAGTAAGAGCTCCGGCTCCAGTGTAGGAATGACCTGTGATCGAATCCCGGGCTCAGACACTCAGCACCACACCCAGAAATAACTGGCTGTGTAACCTCGAGCAAGTTACTTAACCCTGATTGCTTAAAAAAAAAAAAAAGAATTAGATTGGAGCAAATGGAAGCTGGTGACTTTATGAGAAATCAAGATACTATTAAACAGATCCAAACAAATGAAAAAATAGAAAACAATGTGAAATATCTCATGGGAAAAACCACTGACCCGGAAAATAGATCCAGGAGAGATAATTTAAAAATTATTGTCTTGATTGTATGAAGTATTAAGATCCAGAACTTGTGAATCCCACAGTGGGAGGAAGTTGCTGATGTAACTGGAAGGGGTGGAACAGGGAGGAGCTAATGCCATATATAAGGAAAAGCCCAAGCTAGAGAGCCAGAATTGCTGAGAGAACTGCTATGATCCTGAGAACTTCTGAGAACTGCTATGAATTGAGTGCAGAATGGAAAACAAAACTGGTGGTGGCAGAATAGAGAACTGAGAAGAACTGAGAAGAGAACTGAGAAGAACTGAGAAATGAGAAGATAGGAGAACTGGGAGCAAGCATGGCTGTGGTGCTGGTACTTTGTCTGTTTTGATGTTACTTTGTCAGATTCATCTGTTGATAGAGGACGTTGCTGTTGTTACAGAAGCCCTGGGACCTTATTGCTGGTTCAGAAGCCCTGAAAGAGGATTTTCTTGTTGCATTCTTATAGAAATCCAGGAGGGGGGTCTTACTGATATTTTCAGAGGTCCCCGGACTATACTAATGATTTCTGTTGATTCATCAGACTTTGTTGTTGGGTTTATGTTGATTTCACAGGCAGAAAGTGAATTTATGAGGATGGTGGCAATGTTATTGTGGCTTTGTTAAGTTTTTGTCTTCCCAGGAACAGAAACTGTAAAGGACTTGAGGTGGACTAGACACTGTGACCTTCAATACGCAACAGGAACTGCTCAAGGAGCTGGACAAGGAACTGAGAGCTGTCTGCCTTTGAACTCAGGTGACAGTTCAATAGATTCAGGCAGGAGCTGGGACCATGGAAGAGGAACCATGGAAGCTGAGAGTCTGCCTCTGGTCAAGATGAAAAGACCTCTCCTTGGGTATTTAATGCAAACTGAGAAGATCATGATTTACTGTGGCCTAGGGCTGGAGAACTTTGACCTTTACATTTAGATGACTGAGTTAGGGACTTCTCCAATTAAGAAGAAAACTTTTTGATTGAAGAAATTAAGACAATGTGACCTAGGGGTGGAGAACTTTGACCTTTGTACTTCGTGAATGGATTAAGGACTTACTAAGTGATTTAGTTACTAAATGAATATACTTTGCTTAAAACTATGTGACCACTTTGGTGAAAATTATGTGGCTGTTTTAGTGATAAGTTGTTATGTCAGAACATTGTAAATGCTGTACTTCTATTTCTGTGAATGTTTTGTCGTAGTTTGTTACTGAATAAACAGAGTTCATTATACTGTGTAAAAAAAAAAATTATTGGACTACCTAAAAGCCATGATCAAAAAAAGAACCTCTTAGAAATCATCCTTCAAGAAATTCTCAAGGACTGATGTTTTAGAACCAGAGGGCAAAACAGAGGTTGAAAGGATCCACCAATAACCTCCTGAAAAAGATCCCAAAAAGAAAACTCCTAGGAATATTATAGCCAGGTTCCAGAGTTCCCAGATCAAGGAGAAAATATTACAAGCAACCAGGAAGAAACAATTTGAATACTGTGGAAACACAAATCAGGATAACCCAGGATATGGCTTCTACACTGAGGGACAGAAGGGCTTGGAATATGATATTCTGGAGGTCAAAGGAGCTGGGATTAAAAGCAAGAATCACCTACCCAGCAAAACTGAGTATCATGTTTCAGGGGAAAAGATGGTCATTCAGTGGAATAGAGGACTTTCAAGCATTCTTGCTGAAAAAACCAGAGTTGAATAGAAGATTTGACATTCAGATACAAGAAGCAAGAGAAGCATGAGAAGGTAAACAGGGAAAAAAATCATAAGGAACTTATCAAAGTTGAACTATTAACATTCCTACATGGAAAAAAGATAATTGTAACTTATGAAACTTTTCTCAGTATGAGAATAGTTGAAGGGAATAGAAATGTATATGTATTATATATATATATGTATATATACATATATATGTCTATAGTATGTATATATGTGTACAGGTATATACAGTCAGAGGGCACAGGACCAATTTAATAGGAAGGGATAATATTTAACAGGTGAAATTAAGAGGTGAGAGAGGAATATAAAGAGAGGAAATGGGGAGAGACAGAATGGGGTAAATTATCTCATATAGAAGAAGCAAGGGAAAACAGTTACCATGGAGGGGAAGAACAGGAAGGCAAAAGGGAATGGGTGGACCTTATTCTCATTGAATTTGGCTTAGTGAGGGAATGACATACACACTAAATAGGGTATCTCACCCTACAGGAGAGAAGGGGGGAAGGGGATGAGAGGGCAGGCTGGGGCGTGGGGGAAGGAAGTAGGAAGCACCCACTTTTGAAAAGGGACAGGATCAAAGTAGAGAACAGAACAAGTGGGGGGTGGGATAGGATGGAGGGAAATATAGACAGTCTTTCATAATATATCCACTATGGAAATGTTTTGCATAGCTACATATATACAACCTATATTGAATTGCTTATCTTCCCAGTAAGGGTGGGTGACAAGGGAGGAAGGGAATGATACTGAAATTCAAAGTTTTAAAATCAAATGTTTAAAACATATACATATATATATATATATATATAATTATTATTTTACATGTAACTGGGAAATAAGATATACAGGCATTTTGGGGCATAGAGATCCACCAGGCCCTACTGGAGAGTCGGAGGCGGGATGGGGAAAGATTCGGGAAAGAGCAGATTGGGGGAGGGGATATTCAGTGGGATCGATGTTTTGGGGTGGTGGGTAAGGGAAAAATGGGGAGAAAATTTGTAACTCAAAATCTTGTGGAAATGAATGATGCAAACTAAGAAATAAAAAAGTCATGTGTTTATTTCATCATTAATTACAAAAAAAAAAAAATAGAGGAGCAGATGGACTTCCTATTTACCTGGAAAGGCTCATAGGAACTGATGCTGAGTGAAAGCAGCAGAACCAGGAGAAATTTGTACATAACTACAGACACAACGTATGTGTGACAACCAACTTTGATAGACTGGATTCTTCTCAGCAATGCAGTGTTGTAAGTCCACTCCAAAAAACTTATGATGGAGATAGACTGGATTCTTCTCAGCAATGCAGTGTTGTAAGTCAACTCCAAAAAACTTATGATGGAGAGAGATGTCTACATTCAGAGAAAGAACTAGAAAGAACAGAGTTTGAATGCAGATTGAAGCAAACTACCTGCTCTCTTTCTTTTTCGGTTTTGTTTCCTCTTTCCCACTGTTCATTCCATCTGATAAAATTCTTCTTTATAACCTGACTAATGTCTAAGGTGAAAGTATTTGCAGATCCTATACTTAATTGTATGCTGCCAAGGGTGGGGGAGGGGAGAGAAAATTTGAAACTCAAGGAATTGTGGAAATGAATCTTGTAAACTAAATGTAAACAAGTTAATAAAGATAAAAAAAAAAAAAACCATGCTAAGCAAACAACTTAATCAATTCAACAAACATTTATCCAGGGCCTACTATGAAGAAGGCACTACGATGAGCACTGATATCATGGAAAAACTCTCAATGTGCTGTAATTGCTTAATCAAATGTGAATGTACCAATGTACATGCCAAATATAACCTAATCTGAAATACCACAATACTTACAAATATTTCCTAAGATCTCTCCTTTTAGCTTCAAATCTCACTAAAGTCTGCCCGCTCCTCATCTACGACACTGCCCTTCAGGATGTACAAAAAGTCTTACCAATTTCCATAACTGCTTCGAATTCACTTCAAAACTTACACAACTGTTCGAAATAAACTCTAAAAAGCCCACTGGCAAACAAGAACATAGCCGTTTGTGTGCTGAAACAGTAACAGAAAGGTCCTTTCCCGGGTAATTAAAGCTTTCAGGTTTACCGAGTTCAGATGATTGATTCTTCCTTGTCTAGCTTGTTCCACTGATGTTTATTTTAACTGTTATTATTCCACTTTGTTATTAAGCAGTAGCAAACTGTCTCCCCAATATTCAGCAGTGTTCTGCATATGTTAAGTGCTTAATAAATGCTCTTTCATTCATTCACGTAGTTTTCATGATTACTGCTTTATAACATAGATTGAGGTCTGGATATTACCTTTTTGCTACCGTTTTTCATTATTTGCCATAATGTTCCATATCATCTGTTTCTACAAATTAACTGTTACCGTCTAGCTAAACAAAGTATTATTCCTTTGACAGTTTCATCGTCATAGCATTAAACCTGTAAATTTTTGTAGTACTGTACTTTTTATTACATTGGCAAAGCCCGGCACTGAATCAAGAGCACTGAATATTCCTTCGCTTACTTACATCACTCTTTCTTTGTTTTCATTTTGGATGTTGGATCTTACTCTCTCATGCAGACTGGAAGGGCAGCAGCTTACTAGGGGCCCAACCAGTTTTCCGACATAACCCCTTCTTATGCAGCCTGGTGACCCTCCCCCCAACACCTGAGGGCTCACCATACTGGTCCTGGGATTTAAAGTTAACACTGGATCTTCAAGCACTACTGAAGCTCGAACTTCTAAACCCTTGCAGCCAGCCTCCAGTAGCAAGGATTACAGAAGTACACCAACGTGCTCATATCTGATGGCATTTGTGAAGTACAGAGCAACAAAAATAAACGTTTAGATTTTGTTTTTTAAGCCCGTAAGAATGTTGGTACAGAGAAGACTTCGGTGTTGTCTATATGGCCAAGGGCCTAGCACATGGAAGGCGTGGAATACATGTATACCAAAGTGCCCCCCAAACCCTGGGGTCTTCTTTACGCCCCGATATATTGGCGTGGAAGGCATTCTATGATTTAGTTATAGAGAAACCTCTGAAAAAGGTTTTAGCTTTCTTAAATTCTCGCTCGTTCTTGACCTTCCAAATGTTCGGCCTCCGCAGGCTTCTCTCCGCGGGGCTCCTTTCCTCTCCACTCAGCCAAACGGGGGAGAATGAGAAAAAGGAAGGGACGTGAAAGGGAAAGGAAGGTTAGGGGAAAGTGGGGAAGAAAGGAAAAGTGAGAAGGAAAGGGAGAGGGGAGCGGGGGGGGGGGGGGGCTGTAGAACTCCTCCCCGCCCCCAACTCCACCAAGGGCCAGACTGAGGCGGACAAGGAGCCCCCCCACCCACGGCTGCCCGACGCCCCCCAGCCCTCTGCACTCACCACGCGCCCCACACGCCCAGGGCGAGGGTCTGGGGGGACTCCGCCACCGAGGCCGAGAAAGCAGAGGACCAGAAGTGAGCAGGAGAGGCTCCGAGAGGAAATGAAAGCAGGAAGCGAGCAGCTAGAGGCCCCACCCCCGGGCCGCTCCCCTCCTTTTCCGAGGATGGGCTGGGGGAGGAGAAGGGGCGGGGCGTGGGCGGGGCGTGGGGGCGCGGAGGCGGGGCCGAAGCTGGGCAGCTCAGTGCAGCTCATCTCTGGGCAGGGAAGGCAATAGAGGAGAAAGGCGAGCCGAACGCTCGCAGCTGGAAGGAGCCAAACGTCCCATGTTGTTTTTTTTTTTTTTGTTCCTGTAATGCCAGGGTGACCCCCTTCTTTCGGGAGATCCTTTTACTAAGCAGAAGTTGATTGTAATACTTTTAGAATCCCTGGCTTTACTGAAGACTGAGCCTTCTGCATGAAGCCCTTCCAGCCCCACTCCCCACTCCCCAACCCCCCAGCTTCTAGTGCTTTTCTCTCTGCTAGTGCCTCTGCTCCAGGAATCACCCAGAGGTCTGCTAAATGAACTTTCTGCTTTTTTAACAAGCTCACTTACCTGCCAATAACCAACCATGCAGCCTATTCCCAATTTCAAGTTCCCTTCAAGGTGTCATTTTCTTCTTGTAGAATGTTAAGCTCCTTGAGGGCAGATAACTATTTTCCTTGCTTATATTTATAACCACTGTGCCTGACATTTAATAAGTGTCTACTAAACGATTTCTGTCTCTTTTTTATCTCTAAAGTAGGAATTCTTTTTTTGTTGTTGTTAAGAGGAAAAATCACATTTGTTATTTACAACAATATTCAGGAATGATCTAAATTCCGTTTCCAAAAATGAGATGCAGAATGGATCAAAAACCCACCAAACAAATGCATATGTTAGACGTGTACAAGGGAAACCCATTTACCCAGTTTTAGATAAGAGGTCAGGCTTGTCAGTAGTAGGAGTTCTTACTGTTGAGTTAACATGAATGGATTTCCCCTTGTTAGCATACTGTGGTTTCTAGCCCATAGGAACTTTTTGAATGTTTGAGGATTCAGTGTTGTCCAAATATTATTTCACAATCCAATACATTTACAACGCTCCTCTCTAATATTTTCTTATGTATATAAGATAGAATGAGGAAGCAGGAAGCCTTCCAACTCCATGTATGTGTGCATGTGTGTCGGTGTATGTCTGAGTCTGTATGTGTGTGTGTTTACATTGTAAAATGAATATTCTAAAGTGTAATAAGTCTGAAAATCTGAGGTAATTTCTCACATTGTGACATGTAAGGCTTCTCTCTGGTATTAATTGGATGATCACTGAATCTGTAAGATTTTTTCTTCAGCATGAATCCTCTGATGTCCAATTAAGTTTGACCTTTTAGAGGAGGCTTTCCCACATTCATTACATTTTTACGAATTCTCTAAATTGTGAATCCAGTTGGGCTGAGTCAGTCTTGACCTTTCGATGAAGGATTTCCCACATTTATTGCACTTAAAATACTTCTTTCCAGTGTGAATTTTCTGATGTACAAGAAATTGTGTAGAAATTCTGAAATCCTTCCCACATTCTTCACATTTATAAGGCTCCTTGTGAATCCTCTGATGGACAATAAGGTTTGACTTTTCACGAAATGTTTTTCCCACATTTGTTACACTGGTAAGCCTTCTCTCCAGTATGAATTTGAAGGTGCCAAATAAGATAGCGCTCTCTGAAAGATTTCCCACATTCATTACAGTGATAAGGCCTTCTGAGTTTTTCAACTCTCAGCCCTTTGGGTGATTCATCTTTTGAAATAATGTCCACTGGTGTTTCCTCTGTGGTTTCAGTCCTACTCTCCATGTTCTCAGTTTCCATACTGCTGGGATCCTCCATTAGGTTTCTCTGCCCACTGAACCTCATCTCTTCCAACTGGGCTGCTGTCAGAAGCTGTGCTCCTCTGCTGGACTGCTAAGATCCTGGGCTCCTGCTTGATTCTCCTCCACTGGGCCACTATCCTAAAGTAGGAATTCTGAACCTGGGGTTCAGGGATAAATTTCAGGGATGCTGTGAACTTGAATGGGAAAAAATGACATCTTTATTTAATTTCTAACTGAAATTAAGCATTTCCTTCAATTATGAATCTTTAAAAAAAATACATTATCTTTTTTTGGAGGGCAATTGAGTTTAAGTAACTTGCCAAGGTCACAGGGCTAGGGTTTTTTTTGTTTGTTTGTGTGTGTTAAGTGTATGAGGCCAAATCTGAACTCAGGTCCTCCTGACTCAAGGGCCAGCACTCTACTCACTGCACCACCTAGCCACCCCCAAAAATACATTATTTTGAAAAGTGGTTTGTAAGTTTCACCAAATTGCCATAGGTCCAAAACATAAAAAAAAGGTTAATCTCTGATCGAAAGTTACCCTGAATCTATCTACAAATAGATAGATCATTTTCTCTCTCTCTCTCTCTCTCTCTCTCTCTCTCTCTCTCTCTCTCTCTCACACACACACACACACACACACACACACACACACAGTAACTGTAGTTGGAGCTTATGGAATAAGTAGTTTGACTAGAAAAGCACTAGCTGTTTCCTCTTCCGGGTCTTGAGGGAAAGTGACTCTTCCCTCAAGAGAGACAGGGAAAGTGAAAGAATGAAGCCCTTTTAACAATTTCTGAAGAGAACAAAGAGGAAAGGAATTGCTCCAGGCCATCGCCTCCACTCAAAGTGACTTTAGATTTCTATTTCTTAAAACCTTTCCCCAAAAGAACTCTGCTGACTCATTCAGTGTCAAAGATTCTTTTTAGTCCCAATTAATTCACTCTATTTTGCCTTCTGCAGTCCCAGGTGGCCCTGAATTGTTCAGCTTCGATCAGCCCTTTCCTGAATATCTCACCCCTGGATGGAGGCAATGACAACTGCCTTTCCAACAGTTCTCTCTTCATCTCAGTCATACTTCAGAGAGACTTAACATAAGGGTCTCCAAAGATGAAGTCTCTTGGGCACAGAGGCAGTGGCAGGGACTGGCTGCAGCCTCCTTGCTTCCACACTCGGTCACCTGTGATGAGTCGTTCACTGTGGAAGCACAGTGAGCTGGCTATGCTTAAGCCCTTGGGGCTTCTGAGATTTCACTTTTTCCCCTTCCTTCTGGTTACAGTAATCACTGGTCCTTAGATCAGAATATGGGGCAAGGTTATGGGTCTCACAGCCTTGCAGGATTCCAAAAGGCCTTGAGATAAGGAATGAGATCATTTAAGGAATGGGGAACAGTCTACTGTAGTTGGAATGTTATGTATAGGAGGCACAGGTTGGCTGTAAAGCAGAGCAGATGAATGAGAGTAATGTGAAATCAGTCCTTAAAGATACAGCAGAGCCCAATTGTGACAGCATGTAAATGCCAGGTGTGGATGCCAACTGAAACTTCCTTAGCAGATACATGACTAAAGGACAGATACCAGTGGAAATCATCTGCATAAAGATGACACTTGAACTAGGATAAGATCTCACAATAAAAATAAACTTGATAGTGTATTAGGTAGAAAGGGAGAAGAACAATTAGTTGTCATGCCAACTTCATCTATGGATTCTCTTGTGAAAACTTTTGTTTTAACTGCTTTTTTGTTGCTTTATATGGCAATCAGGTTCATAGTCCTCTGTGATACATCTCAGTAAAGTTTTATAAATGTGTATGTATACTGAGCAGTATAAGTACTGCCTTTGTCTACAATCTCTTCTTGTCAAATCACTACCAATCTAGAAGAAAACTAGATTGGGCAGTTTCCGGGTTCTTGTGACTTCCTTGTTGTGATGATCATTTCATGTAAGTTAAACTTTTGTGGAATGTGTTGATAATCAAGATTTTCCTATTAGCCAAATCCTGCTGAGGTTTAGAGTGAAGTTGTTGTTCAGTCATTTCAGTTTCTCCGTGACCCCGTGTGGGGTTTTCTCGGCAAAGATGCTGGAGTGATTTGCCATTTCCTTCTCCAGCTCATTTTACAGATGAGGAACTGAGGCAGCAGGGTTATATAACTTGCCCAGGGTCACAGTGCTAGCAAGCATCTGAGGTCGAATTTGGACTCATCTTCCTAAATCCAAGCCAGGAACTACATCCACCTAGCTGTCCCTAGAGTAAAGACCTAAACCTCAGTTCTAAAAAGTACTGGCAATGTGTTGTTCACAGGCAAGCCATTTCATCTTTCTAAGCATTTCTTCCTATAAAATTAATTTGTATCATCTACCCCACTAGGTTGGTCAGAAGAATACATTTTGTAAATCCTAATGAGCTACTAAAATAGGAATTATTGCAAATGAGGAAATGGAGGCTTAGAGAGTCACATAACTATTCTTTTTTTTTGCTTTTATTTTGGAGGGTGATTGGAGTTAAGTGACTTGCCCAAGGTCACACAGCTAGTTTTTGTGTTAAGTGTCTGAGGCCGGATTTGAACTCAGGTCCTCCTGACTCCAGGGCCAGTGCTCTATTCACTGCACCACCTAGCTGCCCCCACATAACTATTAAGAGACAGTCAAGACTGGATCCCACATCTTCTGAATCCCAAGTCCCATGCTTTTTATATGCTGCCTTTATTTTATTTTAGCTCAACATAAATCACTAGTGAGACATGGAAGCCAAAAAATTTGCAACCACATCATGCAGTAGGAAAATGATATTATACAATCAATGCCTAAGCATTGATGTCTAGCATAATTTTCAGCCCTGGGCATATTTTAGGAAAAACACTAACAAAGTAGAGCACTACCAAAAGCCAACCAGGATGGGGAAGGATTAGGAACCCTCCCAGAATGAATGAATGTGGCATAATTAACCTAGACCAGGGGTGGGGAACTTTTGGTTTCTAGGCCACATGTGTCCTTCTAGGTCCTTGGGTACAGTCTTTTGACTGAGTCCAAGTTTTACAGAACAAATCCTTTTATTGAGGGGATTTGTTCTGTGAAGTTTGGATTCAGTCAAAGGGCCGTACTTGAGGACCTAGAGGAACACACATGGCCTCCAGGCCACATGTTCCCCAACTCTGACCTAGACATTTGAAGAGCATTATATGGAAGTGTAGACTTGTTTTGCTTGCAAATCAGAAAGGGGCACATTTTGGTTCAATATTAGCAAAAAGTTCCTCACAATCCAGGCTGTCCAAAAATGGAATGGGATACCTTGAGACAGGTAGTAAGCTCCCCACCAGGAAGGTATCACAAAACTCTGTTAGAGGTGACTTTTTAAATAAAATTTTTAGTTCCAAATTTTCTCCCTCCTTTTTCTCCGTCTTCCCTAAGACAATAAGAAATTTTATATAGGCTACATATGTATAATCATGAAAAACGTTTCCATACTAGTCCTGTTGTGAAGGGATAGAATAAAAGGAAAAACCATGAAAAAATAGTGAAAATATTGAAAAAATATTGAATATATTGAAATAAATATTGAAAAAAAAAAGAAAAAATAGTTTTGACCTGCATTCAGACTCCACTAGTTCTTTTAGAGAAGTTATTTGGTTTCTGCTTGAAGACATCTAGTGATGAGGAACTTACTACCTGTGAAGGCATCCCATTAAATTTTTTTTTTGACAGCTCTGGGTTCTTCTGAAAGACTATGCCAGCAAAGACCAAATTCTAGCAGGTCCTAACAAGTTAGAATAGCTAAGCATGGGCATAACTGAAACAAAAATTGTCAATCACCTCAAAATCAGCTTAGCTTAACGTTGAGGTCTGTCACCACGTAGACTGGTTGCCAGATAAATATTTTTGGCCACATTAATTCATGAAACTACAAATGAGTGAAGGAGCAATCTGTATTGGTGGAGGGAATATCCTATTGATCAAATAGATTTTTGAATAAGTATTTAAATAAAAGGAACAAAATATGGGGAAATCACACCCGAGAGATAGTACAGATGACAACTTGGGGATCAGTCTTGCTAAGGGCAGAAAGCTCATCACCATGCCTTTGTGACATCGGGAGGACGATGGTAAGTAATGGAAGGGTTACTTGGGTGAAAAGAGGGAGTCCTGGCCAGAACTGTGTTGGGCCAAGTGGCAGGTGAAACTGTGGCTAAATAAGAAACATACACCTGTTTAGGAAAAAAAATTAAAATAAACTAAAGAAGCAGTCTGTTGGAGAGGTCAGCGTAGTATAGTGAGGAGGATCAGATTAAGAATTTGAAACTTTGCTTTGCTTCTGACTACCCATTATCTTAAGCCAGTTACATGGCTCCTTGGAGAGTTGTCCTACTGCTAAAATGAAGGGGTTGTCAAAGATGATCCTGAAGATACTTCCCAATTGTAAATCCTATTAAAGACTGCAATGGAGAACTGAATCTAGTGCCAGAGAAGCTGGGTTTAAATCCTGTCTTTTGCCCTTGTCTGGCTTTGAGCAAATTTCTCCACCTGCCTGGGACTCAATTTTCTCACATGTAAAATGAGACTGCTGGACCAGATGACATCTCAGGCCACTTCCAACTCTACATCTAGAAGCCCAGAAAGGATCTTGAATCTCTGTAATGCAAAATCTCTAGACAGCAAAGGATTCTGGCTCATAATAGAGGAATATCACAAAGGTACCCAGCTCTGCAACAAAAATTTTAAATTGGGAGGTATTATTAAAACTTAATTTTGTTATCAATTCACATTGAGTCTACCTAAGGGCTAGAAAAAGAATCAAAAGCAATATAGGAGAGTATAGAAAGAGCATTTGGCTTTGGAATCCACAGAAATTAGACTTAAAATGCAAACGTACTACCTCCTGGGTCATCACCACTACCTCTCTGGCTGGGCCTTACCTTTCTCCTCCATAAAATTAGGTTTGGATTAATTTAAGCCCTTTTCAGCTCTAAAATATAAAATTCTAAATTCATTTCGTACTACCCAGAAGTCAGGAAAGCCGCCCCCCCTCTCCCCCCAATAACATGCTTCCCAGGGTCTGCTCCTTCACACACAAGCTATGGTTTACAGGAAGCAGCCAAGATAAAATATGTCCACTCTTCCCCTCAAGGGAAAAACGGATGGTTTATTCTGCTCTCTAAGGACTTCACTACAGTGCCATCTTTGGAATCCATCTCATATGATACACTTCATAATTCCTTCCATTCTTCAGTGTGATATGGCTGACTTCTGCCCAGCAAAAATGAGAACCTTGCTTAAATCTAAATCTGCCCAGTAACAGGGGGTTCTATCTGTTCACAAGAAAATCTTGTTATTTTCTGTGTACACGACTAACACCTAATGGCTTGTACCTCGAATGTTACAAGTTCCCTGCTCTGTCACCACATCCGTGAACTGTCTGTAAAGTTCCCAACACACCTGCTTCCCCTTTCCTGATAGCCTTACAGTGGTTACCTGCCCATGTAGGGGCATACCTCCCCATCCCTGGGTCTACAAGCACCTCTTTGATCTCAGGCTGCTAGTGCTCCTAAGAACTGTCCCACTGCTTTTGTATCAATAAAGCCCTCTTGCCTAGGAAACCTCTACTCCCTGAACTCTTTCTGGACCATCCAGTTCCAAACATCACCTATCTCGTCAAACTGAATCTCATAGAATCCTGGGATTTAGAACTAGAGGAGGCTGGAGTTTATCCAGTCCAATCCCCTAATGTCTTATTTTAGGAAAATGGAACCTAGAGAGCTTCTGATATATTCAAAGTCACATAGCCTTCCTATCACAGGATGTGAAATCAAAGTGGCTCTTACCTCTGCTCTGCTGTGGACAGACAACATAAAGATGATGGTTCCAGTATGGGAAAGGGGAAGCCCTGTCAGGTAGTCTCTCTTGGTCCCAGTTTCTCTATCTGTTAAACAGAATGTTAGACTAATCTCAAAGGTTTTTTTTCTTCTTCCTTCACTAAATCCTATTAGCCAATTACACAGGCAGTCCCTTATTTTCAACATTCTACTCACTTGATACTAATTAACAAACACCCATAGTTCACCTCTGCCACTTTACCATCTTATTTGACTATTTCTTTGATAATACCAAATGTGCCTAAACGAGCAAATGTCAGTAAAACATAATCAGGTGGTTTCATGATGATGCAGCTTCTGATCATTTCCAGGAATGTATCAAGTGGTAAAATCAGGATTTACCTATATAAACCCAGGACATGTGACTTCCAAAAGCTTATCCTTCTCTTCCAAGTAATACCTATATACACACTACAGCAGATCATTTATCCCCATTTTACAGAAAAGGGAAGTAAGCCTTATACCAGGTAAGCCCAAAGTAACAAAGCTAGGATTTGAACCTTGGACTCCAGATTTCAGGCCAAAGTTCTGTTAATAATCTCTCATTGCTGAACATTGTACACAGTAACAGCAATATTGTACAATGAACTATGAATGACTTAGCTATCATCCGCAATAATCCAAGACAATCACAAAGGACTCAAGATAAAAAATGCTATTTGCCTCCAGAGAGAACTGATGTTGTCTAAATACTGACTAAATAAAGCACACTATTCTTCATTTTTTTGTTTAAGTCCTCTTGTACAAAATGACTAATATGGAAATGTTTTCCATGATTGCACACATATAACATATACTGAATTGTTTACCATCTCAGGGAGGAGAGAAGGTATGAAGGGAGGAACAGAATCTGGATCTCAAAATTACTTTTTAAAAAATGCTAAAAATTCTTTTAACATGTAACTGTGGGAAAATAGAATTTTCAAAAAATCTCCTACTACCTTGGTTAAATATTTATATTGGGTATTGTTGGAAAAGTCACAGTATGGTATGCTAGAGACTGGCTCTGGAGTCAGTAGAACTGGGTTCAAATTCTACCTCTGACATTTACTATCCTGTGTGACCTAAGGCAACATTTCATCTCTCTGGGCCTGGTTCCTAATCAGTAAAATGAGGGGGCTAGACTAGATAGTCTCTAAGGTCCCTTGTAGTTCTAAACTATGATACTATAAACACCTTCCCTGTGCTCAGGAAGCTTCCAATCTGATGGGAAGAGACTGTCCCTGCTGTTCAGATTGTGAGGAGGGATACATTCATTTCCTCATAGGGCTGGGTATAGTTATAAGCAAGAAACGTTCAGCATAGTCCCCCGTGCAGAGTAATTGTATAGATGTCCTTGGAAAGAAGTTTCCTAACCAAGGAATTTATAATGTACTGGGGAAGCAAAATCCATAAATAAAAGATAAGAATTACAAAACAACAATTTAACATATGCACCTAAAATAAGAGTACCACTTAAATATGTAAATGCCAAGAAAATTGAATAAAGGATTGGTCAGAGTCCAAGTGTCTGATATGACAAAGGAAGAATGGTTGAAGGAGGAGCCTTTGGGGAAGAAATGCATTTTGAGTTAGTTCCTGAAAGATCCCACATATCTAGACTGTAAGGAGTGTGAGAAGGAGTGAAATCATTCAAAGGAGGTGGCATATGAAAAGGCACAGTTGGCATATAATCAGTGTCATGGTAGAGATGGTAAATGGGTGAGCTGAAGGGTGTCGTAACAAAAACTATTTCAGGAAAATGTTTTGGCATAAGATAGAACATGGAGAAAGGCAGAACAGCCTAGGGTAGAAGCAAGAGAAAGAAATAGTGTTCCAAAAGCTACTGAAGCTTATAACTGCACTAAGACATTTCAGGGACACCTTCTATATATGTAGTTTTGAATGAAGGACAGACAACATTGCCTAACATATTCTAAAGAATGGGGCAAAATTAGAAAAACATGGTCCCTATTTTCTGGGAGAGTACAATGTACTTGGGGATATACAGCACATTCATGAAAAACTCTCACAAACATTTACAAAGGAACTTGCAAGGGTTGGGAAAGTTAATGTTTTTGAGTTTCCAGCAGTGAGGAGGGTTTAGGATGAACCTACAGCCTTAAAATTCTTTGATATCAGAGGCACACGTTTATGTGATCTGCCAAAGTCACTATTTTCTAGAAGGCTGTGGGAGTTTTTCCCCAATGTAAATGTTAACAGGGATCAATCCCATTTCTTGACTTCATTAGTCCATTGTACTAATGAATTAAGTGAAATGACTCAAAGGATTTCTCATCTATATAGATTCTCTGATGTACAATGAGGGAAGAGCTCCGACTGAAAGCTTTCCCGAATTCATAAGGTTTCTCCCCAGTGTGGGTTGTCTGATGTACAGTAAGATGTGAGTTACGACAAAAGGTTTTCCCACACTCGTGACATTTATTGGGCCTCTCTCCAGTATGGATTCTTTGATGTCCAATAAGGCTTTGACTCTGACTGAAGGTTTTCCCACAATCATTACATTCATAGGGTTTCTCACCACTGTGGAGTCACTGATGTCGAATAAGACTTTGGCTCTGATTGAAGGCTTTTCCACACTCTTTACATTCATAAGGTTTCTCCCCAGTGTGAATTCTCAGACACTGAATAAGGTTTTTGCTCCAACTAAAGGCCTTCCCACACTCAGTACACTTATGGGGTTTTTCACCAGTGTGGATTCTTTGATGGCGAATAAGGTCTGAATTCCAACGTAAGTCTTTTTCACATTCACCACATTTATGTGATCTCTGTCCTTTAGAATGTCTCTGACGTATATGAAGTTTGGAAGTAAGACTGAACCCTTCCTGAACTCCTTACACATCTGGTCTCTTTCTTCCCTAGCACTTGTATTTCTCTCCTTTCTCTTTCCTGCCATGTACTCCCATTGCCTCTCTAGCCTGTCTTTCCATTCAAAGTGCCGTCTTCCAAAGTGGGCTTAGGAGGAACATACTTTTGGATACATCCTAGTGTCCTTGGGTATGAATCTTCTTTGAAAATTTTGCCCTCTGAAGTTTCCTTGTTCAAATCCCCAATTCTTGGTCCTGGCATTGCCATCTAATCAAGAAATAGAAAATAAAAATGTAATTTCTTCCAAGTACTCTAGAAATGCAGAGCTTGTATATATCAAAGTTGGCTTTGCAAAAAGAGGCAAGATTAAGTCAATTAGTTAGAAAAAGGGAAAATCAAAGATAGATAATTAAGGAATCTAGAAGAAAAATCAGGGAAAGGTAATAAAAGAGAAGTAATACATAGCTATTTGGGTGAGGAACAAGAAAAGGAAATGGGTCAGAGGGATAATGAGTAGAACAAAGGGGAATTGGGATAACCTGAAAGGTAGAAAACTAAGGGAGTAGTTACAGGTGGAGAGGGCAAGAACCCACCTTTCCCATCATATCAGACCAGGAGAACAGGATGGCTGGATTTAGCCTAGTTCTACTGGCTACAGGGATATATAAAATAAGATCGTTGTCCTTGACAAATTTTCAACACGTTCTTTTTAAAGTTCAGTACAGGCAACTGTTCTGGTGCTCAGAAATGTATTTAGATTCTTGACAATATATTAAGACAGCATTTTAAAAGCAAAGAAGGAGGAGAAAGAATAGTTGGTGGCAGCACTAACAGAGTCTGTATCATTCACTGTGATAGGCTTCCTCTGAGTCCTTTTTATCCAGAGCTCTATGAGGATCCAGGACCCATAATTCCTGTCCTTGCCCAGGCTGGGAGATCATGGCAGTTTTAGAAAACAGAAACCCTGCTTATGAAGAAAAGAGAAAAGAAAGGTAAACAAAAATGTAGAGCTGTTCTGGAGAATTTCATCATACAATATTTAACATGTACCTATTTACTGAACCCAGCATTATGCTGGGGGGCAAGGGCAAGAGTGGGTAAGAAAAAGAAGCGTCTAAGACATACTACCTACTCTCAAATGGCTTCACAGTATACTGAGACACATAAAACAATAGTTTTTGTGTTAAGTGTCTGAGGTCAGATTTGAACTCCAGGGCCAGTGCTCTATTCACTGCGCCACCTAGCCGCCCCTTGCCACTAATACACTTTTGATGAAGAGATAAATTCATCCAACTGTTCTAGAAAATTATTTGGAACACTGAGAAAATTTACAAACCTCGTCATATTCTTTGATCCCGGGATGCCAGTTTGGGGTGTATACTCAAAGGAGCTCAAATATAGAAGGGTCTCATACACAGAGATACATACAAAACATACAAAGCATCACTTTTTGGGATAGCAAAAATAACAGGAACACTTGGGAAATCACTTGGGAAACAGATGAAAGAACTACATACATGAATGTAATGGAATAGTAATGTATAGGAAAAAATAGATATTAAGAAATCAGAAAAACCATGGCAATCCTGGAAAGGAATGATGCAGAACACAATCGGCAGAACCAAGAGAACAACATATACAACAGCTGCAATAATATAAATGAAAATAATAATGAATATATGTGAATAATATATATTTTATATAATATATATGAATAATATATTTTTATATATAATATATATGAATAATAATGAAAATAATATGAAAAAGAAGTGAATATTGATATGCTGCAGCGACCAATGCTGGACCAGGGAACAAAGGATTAAACACATTTTTCTCCTCTTGGTAAGAGCTGGCAGCAGGAAACAGGTGCAGAATAGGATGTACACAGCCAGAGTCAATTTCACTTAGCTGTTTTTCTTTGTTTCAAAGGAGGGCTCAGTAGCTGTGGGCTGGTATCCAGATATACCTGTAGTATAAAAAAGCAAAAAGTATCAATAAAATTTTGGAAACAGAAAAGTTTGAGAAGAGCAACTAAAATTAGGAATCAGATAAAGAAATCCCCTAAAGATTAGCAGAAATGCTTAGATTCTTCCATTAGAAAAAGGTTATAAACAGAAACGATAAAATAATAATGATAGCTTATATGCCTGTGCTATACTCTAGAATAAACAAAGTACTTTCTTGTGTACACAAACACACACACACACACACAGACACAATGTCAGAACTAACCCAAGGTGTGTTTCTTCCATTTCATCAAGTTGCCGTATTCACAAAGGAATATAGATTTGTTTCTCAAATTCCAAAATATTGCCACTAGTAAATACCATCTTATGCATGAATTAATTATTTTCTGGAGGATTAAAATATTACTTTACCTAACAAGTAGTAAATAAAGCATCCACATGAAGTCCCTATGTACCTTCAAAAATTTAGGGTTACAGGCAGTCAATTAGTAAGCATTTATTAAGCTCCTACTATGTATGTGCCAGGCAGTGTCTAGGTGCTGGGAACAGAAATACAAAAAATAAATGAAACAACTCTTACTCTCAAGTAGCTGATGTTTTTTTCTGGGAGATTAAGCAGGATAGAAACTATTTGTAAAAACAGCCAGTCAAAGAAAATTTAATAACATTTAAGATGACTACATAATTTGAAATACAGCTCTGAATGCTGTTTTAGAGGCTAGGTAGCCCAGTACATAGATCTGGAGTCAGGAAGACCTTAGTATACATCCTGTTTCAGACATTTAGTGGTTGAGTAACCCTGGGAAAGTCATTTAACCCCAGTCTGCCTCAGTTTCCTCATTTGTAAAATGGGAATAATAATAGTACCTACCTCCCAGGGTTGCATGAGGATCAATTCACATCATAATTGTAAAATGCTTTACAAACCTTAAAGTAATAGAAACACGATTTTAATCTTATTATTTGTATTATTATGTCCTGTCAAATGTAGTCATTGTGTTGCTAGGTTTTTCTTTGTTACAAAGTGAAATCAATAATTCATCTGTTGGGGGTGGGGGGAGAGAAGGCAGAAATATCCATAAATAACTTTGATATCAAAAGGCAACCAAGGTGGGTATTTGTTTTGTTTGATCATGAATATTTGTTCAAAAGTTTTTGGTTTTTCCTTTTTTCCCAATGGAGGAGTAGGATGAGAAAATGTATTTTTGATAATAGAAAAAAAACAAAATTAAACTTTAAAAAGTCATTAAAAGTCTATCCAGCTCATATTATAAATGAGAAAATGCCTTAGTCTTGAGTCTGTCTTTATAATAGTATCATTAAAATAGTAAAAGAAGAGGGGTAGGGTCTGAAAGGGAGTGAGGGCCTTTCTTAAATTAGAGACATGCCAACAGTTGTCTTGTTATGGGTGGGCAAAGTCAGGCTTGGACTACTTGTGAGAAAAGGAACTATTCTCTTATTTTTGGTGGAAACTGTCCTTATTTTACTTGTAACATTACAGAATTTATAACTCCACAGCATTTTTAAGATCAGCCTATCAACCTCTTCATTTTAGAGATGAGGAAATTGAGTGTCAAGGGGTAGATAAGAGTTGACCAAAGGTCTAGAGATAGTAAATAGCACAGACAGGAGATGAACCAGGTTCTTTTAAATCCAAATCCAATGTTACCGCTATCACAAGATGCTGCCTGTTTAGGAATAAGAGACAGTATCAGCCTTAGTCTAGCTCAGCAAATGCCACTCAAGGTCCAAAATCATGCCCCAAATACTGTAAATATTCTTCCCCTCAATAGGCTAAAGGTTTGAAATTCTGAAAAGTTTCAATTAATAAAAAAAAAAAACTCCAGGCAGGGTTCTGTTTGGCACCTGCGAGAGGCAGCCTACTCAAGTCCTCTTCCAATTATTCCAAGGAGAGTACCAGGGATCCTGGAAACCTGGTCCTGCCGGGTGCAAGTTCTGATAGGTGCACACGTGGTCAGGAAATGCAGGCAGGCTGGTGACAGGTTCTGGGTACCTTCCAAGGACCTCCCCAAGTTCAGAAAAGCTCATCCCCTGGGTGATGATCACCGGGGAAACCACAGGTTTTGGACCAAGTGAACTCACGAGGACTGTTCTCTAGGGTCACCTGGCGGATGCAATGCTCTGGACAGCAAAATAAAAAGCCCTACTGTGAGCTGCATGAACCCCAGGCTTTGGAGTGTGGGTCACAGCTAGGAATAGGTGCCAACCTGAAGTGCCCAGGGAGGAAAGGTGGACAGCTGTGGAGGATCGGGCACCAGACTGAGAGTTAGAAGAGACTATGGGTGGGCCAGACAATTCACCCTCCAGCCACAGTTTCCTCAAAAGGAAAATTTAGATACTTGCATCACTAATCCAGAGGGTTGCCGGTGAAACTTTACAATTCAAGAGAAAAGAGAATTATAATTATTATTCCTATGCACAATTTGTTGGGGCGTGAGGGGGGGTGGGAGGGATGACTTGCAGTGAAGTTTCCCCATTCTGAACACCCTATATACGTTCTTATTACTTCCTTATATTTTGTAACTAAGTTTAATATTGCTTATATATATATGTGTAAGTCGTGTATTTTAAGGTAATATAAGAGCTATTGAGTATTAATACAATTGATTGGATTAACTATTGACACCAAATTAGAAGTGTTTTTAGTTTGGGGAAAGGAATGGTAGTTGAGAGGTAGCAAAGGGTTAAGTTTCTATAGAACTGCAAGAATTTTTGAAACAAGACTACTGATAAAAAGTATCAGACAGCAGCCTTGGGAAGAAGTTTGAGTTCCCAGAGAACTCCTAAATAATACTAAAAATGAAGTAATATTGGCAGTAGCAGGTGGATTTGACCAATCAGAAAGTAGACAGCGGCCTTGGGTCGATCAGGCCCAGATAAGGACACATCTAGGTTGGACTGAAGGGGGTTCAGTATTCTGAGGTTGTTACTTCGAGCTTGCTTAGTGGACCTCATGTATTATGTATGTTATCTAACAAAATTAGAGCCTCATTAGTAATAATTAGGTTAATGTCTGGGTGGGACGGGTAACCCTTGCTTATTTTAACCCAGTTTCTACTTCTGTACCTCTATGGGTGCTGTACCAGAGACTGGACCACCGCTTCTCAGGAGATTCTAATAAAACTACCTTCACTTTGAGAGGTCTCTGAGTAGTCAATTTGGGTCCGGGTCTCCAAATGGGAGGGGGGGAGGGGGACCCTGCCCAAAAAAGATTGGGGGAGGTGAGGCAGTGACTCGGCACCAAGTGGATGAGGAGTAAAGGGAGAATAGCTCATCCCAGAGCCCCTCCCCTCTGGTCGGCTAGGTTCCCCAGCTTCCCTTCCCTACACCCCACTCTCGGCCTAGCTGTCACCCCATGGATGAGGGAGGGAGCCCCCGATCTCGATTTTGGGTTAGGGCACACCTCCTCTCCCCCACCGGGCCAGATACCTCGCTAGTCACGGGCTATGAGCTCCGGTGGAGCTCCAGGCAGCAGAGGGCCCTGCGGCCCCTTCAGGCTGCTCTCTAGGAACGCTGGCAGTCCTCTCCTAGGTGGAGTCTCTTTTGGGCCTCTCCTGGGGCGATTCCCTTCGATCCCCTGGGGCTAACGAGCAGGTGCCCAGGGGGAGGGGCAACCGAAGGAGCCCCGCCCTGCCCTCTGGGGCTCACCCTATGGGGCGGAGCCTCAGGGTGTCTGTGCCCCCAGTCATGGTCCTTTATTAAGCTTCTTGGCAGGATTCGTTATCATGGTCATCATTTTTCTTTCAGCTAGAAATAAGTCATTTTTATGTTCATCATTGTGAATTTTAACTTTCATTCATGATATTAAATTATTATTCATTGGCTTTCAGCTATAATTGTTATTTTGATGATTTTAATATTCATCATTATGAATTAATATATTCAATCACATCCATCAATATTATCCTATCAACTATAAACAATACATTCATTATAATTTTCACCACATTCATTATTATTACATTTATTATATTTCCTTCTATTCATTTTTCTTTCAGCTATAAATAATACATTCATTATTTCACCATTTCATATTTACCATTATAAATTATATTCATTCATTATATCATATTCAATTATATCCATCATTTTTCTTTTAGCTATATTCATTATTTTCATAATTTTATATTCAGCATTATGGATTAGATTCATTCACTATATTCAATCATTTTTTAAACTCACAGGCAATATGTTCATTATCATTTTCATCACTATTTTTTAATATATATATATTATATGACATATAATATATATATTATATTATTATCATTATAAATTCTATTCATTCATTCCTTAGATTCAGTTATCGTTAAGTCATTTTTAGTTGTCTTTAACTCTTTCTAACCCCATTTCAGAGTTTCTTGGCAGAGATACTGGAGTGGTTTACCATTTCCTTTTTCAGATTATTTTACAGATGAGGAAACAGGCAAACAGGGTTAAGTGACTTGCTGGGGTCACACAACTAGTAAGTGCCTGAGGTCAAATTTGAACTCAGGAAGATGAGTCTTTCAGACTCCAAGGAGGGGGTGCTCTATCCACTGTGCCACCTAGCAGCTGCATTAAATTATTATAGTTATCATTATTTTTCTTGTCAGCTGTAAGTAATATATTCATTATTATTTTAACCATTATTTTATATTCATTATGAATTATCCTATTTGTTCATTATATTAAGGATTAATATGATTATATTCATTTTCTTTTGGCTACAAATAATTTTCATAATTTTATATCTATCATGATGTTCATCTTTTTTGGCTGTAAATAACATATTATTGTTTTCACCATTTTATATTCACTATGATGAATTACTATATTCATTATATTAAAAATTATATTCATTATTTTTCTTTCAACTATGCAGATAATACATTGTGTCCCAAAAGTCTTAGTATAGCTTTAAAAATAATAATAGCTGACATTTATGTAGCACCAGGTACTTTACAAATATCTCATTCGATTCTTATAATAATCCTGGGAAGTTACTGATAGTATTCTTTTCATTTTATATATGGGGAAATTGAAGTTGTGACTTGTCCAGGGTCACACAACCAGTAATAATCTAAGGCTGGATTTGAACAGGTTCGGTGTAACACCAAGCTGCTCTTACACTTTCCTTGTCTTCATTTATTAAGCCATTGAAAGGATTTGTTAGTTCAAAGCAGAAGACATTTAAACAGTATATAGCAAAATGACTGACAGAAATATTCCCCAGTGAGAACATGAAGGCAAACATGTATAAGCAACTCTTGTGGTCAGGAAACATGAGTCAGAGAAGGGTATGAGGTAGGTGGTGGAGAGGAGAATATAGGACAAGGATTATAGACTAGTGTCTATAAGAATTTAGGATCCTGTCCTAGTGAAGCCAGAAGAAGGGGCAAAGGAGAACTGAGAGACCAATCCCCAACCTCTCTGCCCAAGGTTACACGGCTAGTAAAAAAACCAAACAAACCCAAAATGGGGTCACAGAGGAAAATTATTTAAAACAACTAAACAATAGGTGTAATCAAGGGAAATCCCCAACCTCAGTGGTTCTGGCTAGACTACACTTCACAGAGCACATCTGGAACTGGGCCCCCTCCAGTGAGCCACAGACTTTCTGTCTCAGTAGAAAGGAATGGCACTTTGAGATGATACAGAACACCTTGAGTGTTACATTGGTCACAGGGGGTTGTATCAGAGAGGGCCTACCACTAAGTCAAGACCTTTAAGTCCCACTCAGTAAACCTTAAAGTGAATGACCCTGGCCTCTACTGTCAAACTCTAATTTCTGTAATTCTTGGTCATAACAAAGAGAACATATGCTGGCCTAGGTGAGCTTAAGGCTAGACTGCAAAGCCTTCTTCATGTTCCCATCTTAAGCTTAGGTGATTCTGAGATGATCCTTCCCAGTCTTGGAGACAGCTCCTGAGTCCTTCTGTTGGTGCCATTTGCACTGGGAGCTGCAGTTCTCTTTCTGAGCACAGTCACTCTCATTCCTTGCTCTGCCTCTCACACACTTCGCTGTCTCTCTCCCCAACATTCTAGTTCAGTTAACATTTCCCTTGGGTAAGCTCCTCCCACACTGAACTCCATGTGACCCAGGCCCCATGTGACTCAGGCTATATCAAGCCCCAGAGCTCAAAGCAGGTCATACAGGTCTATTAATGGGTGGGGAAGATCTTTCTATTCTGTTAACATTACACCATATGACAGCGCTTCAAGTACTTGAAGACAGACAGCTATCAGGTTCCCTCTGTGTGGGAATAAAGGCCCCAAAGACCCCTTACCCAAATAAAACTCAGGTTTCTCCAGGTAGAAACAGAAGCTATTTATTTCTAAACAAGTCCGGGGAGAGTTGGGGGTCACTCACCCAGAACATGCACCGGTGTAGGGAGACAAAGTACAAAAATCAAGCAAGCAGTTATATACCCTTATACAAACAATTCTAGGACAACCCCAAAACCCCAAATCCCCTCCCCAGTATCTAGACCTTCATTCCCTTTGGTGGGAAGGTGTGTCTTTACAATCCTTTTACCCAATACAAATGCATATTTCAATTATTTTCCTTATTTATCAGAAGTAAGCTATTACAGATTATATGTTACTTTTCCTTGTTTATCAAAAAAGCAGGCAATTTACAGAAACACCTGGTAGACATTATTTGTTGCCAAAAGTAGGCAACTTATGGATCACTTGTTGCTTTTCTTGCTTACCAAAGGTAGGCACCTGGCAGACATATTATTGGCTGCTTTTCTTTTTTTCCTCAAGACTGTGTATTCTATAGAAAAATAAAGTTTGGGCCTATCAAGACTAAAGCCCGGCTCAAGTTTGGTGACTGTCTCCTTTACTTTATGAGAATATTTTCACTTGTTCCACTCACCTCTGAGTCATGTCTTCTCCATGCTACACATGCCTAGGTCCTTCCACCAATCTTCATATAACACAGACTCAAGACCCTTCACAGTCCCCATAGACCTCCTCTGAACATTTTACAAGTTACCAGTTTCAAATCATGGCACCCACACAGTACTCAGATGAGGTTTGATGAGAGCTGGTATGTTACTATTATAACATTGTAATCTTTGTCTTTGGGCCCTTAGGAGACTGTGTCAAGCATTTCTTTTCCTATACCTGATCTATGCTGTAGGAGGAAAACCTTTTGACTCCCTTTTGGGGAGACCTTGGACATCATTCAAAGTTAATTTTAAGCAATTTTCTCCAGGGCTGTGGGGTGGGAATGTAAGAGAGCTCCAGAAAGAGGCTGATTCCTCCTGTTTCTGGAGGCTAGCACTGAACCTCGGCCATGCATTCCTGGATGCAGAGCTGAGGGCCTCCTTAGACAGAGAGGACAAGCACATTAGCCTTACTGTGCCCATCTGATATGAGTATGGTTACCTCTCTTCATACTGCCACAGTTTCTTGATACACACACACAGTGGGCACCTGTTTTACCTTGCATTTTGGCGAATGTTTAGATTGTAAAGACAATTATCTCTTTAGTGCAGAATGGGAAGAGCTCAGGGCTAGCATAAAGGATAGGGGTCAGGATCCTGATTTTTTTGGTTCAGTAGCTGAACAGTACAAACTGCTGATGCAGCATTTTGCTGCGGATCAGTATTTACAATGGGAGGGAGAAGATACCTGGCATCTGACTTCATCAGTTGGCCAAGGTTGGGGAAAATGCAGTGCCAATAAATGGAAGCACCAAGAGACTAACTCTATCCTGGCGTTCCACCCATCTTTGTAACAGTCCACGGTAAGGGTTCTTAAACTCGTCTGTAAACTTGCATTTTCTTTTTAAATATTTTGATAGCTATATTTCAATATAGCTGCCTTCTTCTGTAATCCAATATATTTAATTTTCCACATTTTAAAACGTGACTCTGGGAAAGGGTCCCTAGGTGCCACCAAAAGATTAACCCCGCGTTTAGGAGAGCTGCAAAAAGAAAGATGTGTGTGTGGTTATTTGCAGGAAGAACTGAAGGTGAAACAATCTCCTAAGACTCTGAGACCAACACTATAGACAGAAATTTCTATTCAGAACCCTGCTGGGAGCCTTCCTCTCCCCTTCCTAACAAAGTCACATTACGTAACTCCCGTTTTCCCGGATTTTGAACAAGTTTGCATAGTCATCCAGCCCCTACTGCAGGACTTAGCCTTTGTTTCCAGCTTTCAGATGTTAAATAGGATGCTGGCTGCTTTAAAGGGTCTGGTTGAACATCTGGTCCTACCCCCTCGTAAGTGAAAGACGAGGAAACTGAGGCTCAGGGGAGAGCACCACAGCTTAGGAAGAGGCAGGGTGGGTCCAAACCCCAGGTCTTCTAACCCTACGGCCCTCCCTAGGCTGCCTCCCCCGGGGTTCCTTCTCCTTTCCCACCCAAAAAGCAAACGAGACGCAAACACCTCCAGGGCTCCTAGAGCGCAGCCGGAAGCAGCTGTAGAGCCAGGCGATGACCTGCACCCACTTCCGGTCAGCCATTTTTCTTTTTATCCTTCCGTGAATGCCAGAGGTCTTCGGTCCTGTGCCCTGCCCTTTCCTCTCCCTCCACGTCGGGACCCCGGAGGTCGCTCAGTCGCTGTTTCTTGTAAGTGTGGGCCCGGGTTCGAGGGAAATGGGTAGGCTGCAGAGAAGGGGTGTTCGCGGCCTGTGCGGCTTCCATCCTGGCCTTCAGGGGTCAGATCGAATCACTCTCACCTTCCCCTCCCCCTCCTTCGCCAGCTAGAGTGGGATGGGGAGGAACTGAAGGAGGTCGGGGGAGGAGCCACCGCAGGGGCTCCTGGGAGGAGCCACTCTAGCTCCAGCCCCACCCCCTCCCCTTCTCCCTCTTTGGGGACCTTGGTGGAGGCGTCTTTGGGCTACATGGGAAGGGATCAACTTCCCCATTTTACCTCGTTCTCACTCGTTCCTCCCGGGACCCCGGAAACCGACGCTGCCCTCCAGTGCCTTCGGTCCTTTGTGTGGATCGGAGGAAATCTCTCTAATGTACTTCTGTAAACCTCGAAATCGATTTTACCTGACGTCAGCGCTGGTAATTATTACCTGGCCAGAATAGCTTCACAGAAGGCACTTGTCAGTCAGTAAGCATTTAATAGACGCTGTGTGCCCAGCACCGCGGGATTCAAAGAAAGGCAAAAAACTGCCTTGGAGGAGCTCACACTCTAATGGGAGAGAAAAATGCAGACAACTCTGTATAAAGAGCATGATATGTACAGGATAAAGTGGAGACAGTCAGTAGAGGGAAGACGCCAGCGTTAAAGGAGATTAGGAAAGGAAACCACCTGGAAGTGGAAATGAGCAGGACGAATATTCTAGAACAACCATTGAAAATGCCTGGAGTTTGGTTGGCTTGTTTAAGGAAAGGAACAGCGAGGAGACCAGTGTCACTCTAGGCAGAGTACTGGGAAGGAGTAGGGTAGAAGAAAACTGGAAGGATTGTGAAGGACTTTGAATGCCGAACAGAGGGTTTTATATTTGATTCTGGAGTTGGCAGGAAGCCACTGGAGTTTATTGAGTACAGGGGTGACATGAACAGGCCATAATCCTTTTAAATCACCCCCTTCTTTTCTTAACTTGGCTGTTTCACTTAGTGGTTATCTCCAGCCTCCATGCACTTTGGTAAGATTAATTTGACAGAAGAATGGAGGATGGATTGGAGTAGGGAGAGACTTGAACAATTTTATGAAGTCTGTACTGCAGGGAACCATTTAATAGATTTCTTGGGTTGTAGAGCCAGAAAGATGTGTTCTGAGATCACCAAGCTTTAAGCCTCTGTGGCAGTGTCCTAGCTAAAGAAATTTTTAAATAATTAAAAACAACAAACTATACACAAATAAATGGAACAGCTAAATAATATTTTCTACAAAAATCACAAAGAAGATAAACTGAGAGGAAAAAGGTCGTAGTTTTGAATTCATAGTACTGGGTGTTCCTATATTCCCCCAAAATTTACAGCTACCTAAAGGTATTCAGTTCAGTAGACATCTGTTGAGTATCTACTACATGCAAGTAACTGGCAGGCTAAGATGAAGAAAAGGAAGAGGAGATGACAGGTCTCTGCTTCAAAGAACTTAAATTTTCTGGGGGACTTCAGCTTTGCATACACATAAATGTAAAAGGGCAGAATGTAATACCTATAGGAGACTACAAGATATAATGAGAATCTAGAAGTGGTAGAGATAATTTTTTATTGGAGTGAACTGGGAAACCCTGAGGGAAGACGTAATATTCGAGCTTCAGTTTGAAGAATATTGATGGACTTGGGTTGTAGTGACCAGGGAATAGAATGGAAAATCATTTAGTTAACTCTCATTCTGTGCTAAGCATTAGAAATACAAATAGAATATTGAGACAGTCGTTACTTTTCAACGAACTCGAATTCTAATTTGAGGGGACAGCACCTAGAAAGTGGCCAGTGTTCCTGTTCAGTTCATGGCAGATATGATAGCCAGATAGTACATAGGTTCTGAGGTAAAGGATCAGGGCAGTAACTGGGGAAAAGAGTTGGGAATAAGGGGTAAAGGACATTTTAGAAAGATAGACCTTTGAACAAAGGCAGGGAGGTGAGAAGACACATAGTGCACTCAGGGTTATGTCCAATTATGGAGGGCCTTGGGGGCCAGATTAGGAATTGGATCTTTTATATTACAGGTAGTAGGAAGTCATGGAAGATTTTTGAGCAGGGCATCAAATTAATCAGCAGATTAGATGTTTGGGGAAAATGTTGAGATTGGCAGATTGAATGTTAGAATGCTAGTCTTTGCACAGTGTTAACAGCAAGCACACTAGTATACTACCAGGATGGCTGCTAGCACAGGTTCTTTGATCTGCTTTACTAAAGGAAAGCAATTTTAAAGGGGTCAACAATCTTTAATTGAGTGTTTGTGTGTGTGTGTATAAAATTCACTTAGTTCAGGGGAAAAAGTCAGCATCCTGAACTTCAGAAGATACAAACAGAAATTATAGTACGGGGCTTCTAGCTGTCTGACTATTACATGCATACATAGTTACCAGAGAGAGAAGCACCAAAATCTGGGTTTTAAAAGCCAGGGGACCCAACAGCTACCCAGAGTCTCATCTGGCCAAATCACACAACTCTTCCACAAGTGAGCCCCAAAGCAAAAGCTCACCTCAGAGTATATATACCCTTCTTCGGTGTCAGAGGACATCACAGCTTTCCTAACCCACTGCCTAATTACAAAGTAACAAAAAGTGTGGCCCTTCCTGAAAACCAAGTCTCCCCCAATCAAGTCCCTCCTGTTGGTTCCACTTGAGGCCCATTAAGGGGCAGGGAATATCTTCAAATTCCCTTACCATTACACAGAGGTAAATTCAATAGGAATCGTTAACTGATGGGATATGGAAGGTGAGAGTGATTATTTGGAGCTGTCTGAAGTTTGTAGTGATTGGGAGGATAGGGATACCAATAACTGAAACAGAGAAGTCAAGAGAAGGAAGTGCTGATTTTTAAAGGGCAATCAAGAGTTTTGTTTTGAATGTATTCATCAGAGAATTTCACAGGCCAAGGAGGCAGGTTAACTGTAGGATGTGAGGAATAGCCTCTTCTAGAACCTTGGCATGTAATTTACATGGGTGAATATCTACTACACATTATTTTTCGAAGTATAGCACTTTAGATGAGCCACATCTTGTTATGGAAAGATCATGGGACTTGAGTCAGAAGAAGTAGGTTTGAGTCTTGTTTTAATACTTAGCTGTGTGCCCATGGAAAAACACTACTTAAATTAACCTCTCCGAGTCTATTTTCTCATTTCTATTATTTTTTAAATTTTTTTTCTTATTTTTTTTTCTTTTTGGAGGGCAGTTGGGGTTAAGTGACTTGCCCAAAGTCACAGAGCTACTAAGTGTGTCAGGTGTCTGAGACTGGATTTGAACTCAGGTCTTCCTGACTCCAGGGCTGGTGCTCTATTCACTGCATCACTTAGCTGCCTTGATTTTCTTATTTTTAAATTGGAGATCTTCACAAAGCCAGGAGGGTGGCATTTGATGAGCTGTTAAGCACCATGTAAATGGGAAACCTGATTTCTGGCATGGTATCTTGTATATGTATAGTACTTTACACTTTCACATCTGTTTCATTTTAGCTTCAGGAAATCCAGGAGGAAGAAGGTACTTACTTAGTTACTAACTCCATTTTACAAATGGGGAGAGTCAGAAATGTCAAATAATTTATTCAAAAGCATATATCAGATAAGCTGGGAAAGGAACCTAGGTCTTCTGAACTGTGTTCCAGGGTCCTCATCATGCCATCTCTTTCTGGTAACCTATCTGTCTTTAAACATGGCCTCTTAAAGTATGATATAAAAAGTCTGTCAGATAGCTAACTACCAGAACAGAGTAAAGCCTAGTCTGGGAAAAAATAAGATCATTCCCATCAAGTTTGGTATAGTTTTAGAAAGAATATATTTTTTTACTTTTTCCTATTTGATTTTAAAATACAAGAATCAAGAGGTGAGTTTAGAGGTTAAAAAAAAAAGGACAGTGGAAAATTTCTTGTTTCAGGTTTAGGAAGTTATTGCCATTTCCTGTATAAGCAGCCTAGGACAAGTTCATGTCCTACTGAAAATACAAAAATTGTAAAGGACTCATAGGAGGCCATAAATAGAGACAGAAAACCATTAGGCACTTGACAGAAGCTCAGAAGCTAAGCTCCCTTTACAGAGGAACTGAACTTGGTCATCTTTGTCATTAGACTGAAGTCCCTTTCTCCTGTGGAGATCTACCTAGCTGCTTCCAGATTTTGTAGTGCAGTTCTGTGGTTTAGCCTGTGGTGCCCATATAGATGATGTTAGTTTTTTTTCTAAGTCAACATGTGGTTGCAGAGACACTACTAGTTTAGATTTCCCACCAAAAGACAAATAATTGAGGCTGCTGAGCAAGGATTGTCATGAGTTTCTCTTTTAACTTCCCAAGAACCCATACATTCAACTTTCTGGTACTATTTTGAGATCTTGGACTCTTAGAGAAGGGAAACCCTTGGGCCTGTCAGCATCCCCTGCTATTGTCAGCTGATTGTAATAGTAGGGGTGACAAGATCTGGATCTTTTTCACCTTTCCCTTTCCCCTGTTACAGGTACATGGCTTTTTCTCTTCTTGTACCTCTTAACTTCAGGAGCCATGTGAAAAATTTTTTTTTTCTTTCTTTTGGAGGGAGGAAGGCAAGGCAATTCAGGTTAAGTAACTTGCCCAAGGTTACACAGCTAGTAAGTGTCAAGTGTCTGAATTTAACCTGAGGTCTTCCTGACTCCAGGGCCAGTGCTCTCACTGTGACACCTAGCTGCCCCTAAATAGATTTTTCTTATTTGTTTTTTCTTTTCCCAGGGGGGATATATTACGCGGGAACTTCCTGCTCTTCTCTAGAAGGCCCACCTTCTGAACTTGGCCACCTCCAAGACTGCTGTTACTCAAAAAATATCCTGTAATGGGAATGCAAATTTGGAAGATCTTCCCTGCCCCTAGGCTAAAGTGCACCTGAAGCCTGGGGAGGGAGGCTTGTTTTTCAGTAGATACTTTTTGATTGGCCAGTGGGTCAATGAGGTTGTTACATTCTCTGAGCCAGGAGAAGGCTATATAAGCCCTGATGTGTAGCTTTGTTTTGGGACTCACTTTGAAAAGTGTCGTGTGATTTGATCTGAATTCTGGGAAGCCGTTGTTGAGAGTCCCCCGGCTTTGAAAAAACCCAGATGTTGAAACCCAGATGTTGACTGGGTATGAATGTAATGGTTGGACAGTTTGGAAATCTGTCTACTTGATCTGTTTCTGTCTTGATAATTCTGCCTGTATGCTTTGAAGTTTGGGGTGCTGACCTTTTTCCCCTGAACAAGGTAAACGATATATGTCTGACTGATTAAAGTAAGCTTGTTAACCCATTTTGAGTTGCTTTCCTTTAACAAAGCAGATCCAAGAACCTGTATGGGCAGCAAACCCTGAGGACGCGCTTGGGTTGCTTGCTGCTACATATCCCCATTCTGTCTAAAAGGCCAAAATTCTAGGGTAATGCCTAGGAAACTGAAATCCTTTCTCCCTTACACTAAATGGTAGGGTCAGAGAACATTGTACATGGTGTCTGTTGAGCAGAGTGAGCAAGCACATGTCTATTTCTATGCGAAATGTTATTTCTGCTGCTCCATAGTTTAGGCAGGGTAAATCCACACTCAAAAATTCTTCTGTTCAGCCAAGTCAGTAGTCAGGAAACACATGCATTGCCTTTGTACTTCTGCCCCAAGTCAGCCCTTGTGAGTTCCTGGAGGTTGGGGAAGGCAGAGGAGGAAAGTAGATACAGCTCCCAGTGCCCCCAGCCTCCCCAAGAACATAAGTGTGACATATACAGTCATCCAGGGTGTTAGGGATCTTTCTCAGTGTTGAGATAACCAGCTTTGATTTGCAAAGAAGAAACATGCCATCCATGCCTTTATCCAAGTCATGGGCTTAAAATGTAATGCTGTACAGAACTAGACATAAGACCCTGGGGCAATTCTCTGTAGGCCTACCAAGTTGACACTGGAGAACCCCCAAGCATTCAGCTCTGTCTGAATTAATCTGATTATAGTGACATCTAGCCTACATCTCTCAGTCTTTTGCTTAAGCACAGTATGAGATACTTAATCAAAAGCTTTATTAGCATCTAGGTAAATTATACATACCTTCAGTATTCCTCCACTCTACTAGTTTAATAACCCTGTCAAAAAATATGATGAAGTTAGTTTGGGATGGTCTGGCCTTGATGAAGCCAACCAGGTCTTCAATGAAGTGTTCTAGAGTTGTTTCTAGGAATTAAAATCAAGTTCACCGGCCTGTAGTTTACAGTCTGTTCTTTTCCTTTTGTTGAAAACTGGGGCATTTGCCCTTCTCTAGTTCTGTTATTTCTCTCATCATCTATGATCTTTAAGTGATTCAGTGACCTAGCAGTCACATTTTTTTAAGTGTTCAAATTTTTTATTTTTCAATAAACAAATATATCTTCTTCCCACGTCTGTTGAAAAAAAGATCAAATATGTATAATCAAGCAAAATCATCTGCTAGTTCTTCCAGTGCCTGAGGGTGTAGTTCATAGAGTCAGGTATCAAAGGCAGCTAGGGCCTTTTTCACTATGGCCTTTCTTATCTTGGGTATCAAATCCTCATTAGCTGTTTTTCCTTTTTTTTTTTTCATTTCTAGTATAAAAGTTCTTTTTCTTTCCTTGGGGAAGAAAACAGAAGCAAAATTATAAATGAGTAATTCTGCCTTCTCTCTGTTGTCAGTTATCATGATCTCATTCACCTGAAGTGGTTGTTGTAAGTGTTCTTTGATTCACTTTTCTTCCTGAAAGGCTAAGCAAAAACTTTCTGTTCTTATTTTTCTACATAGATAATGGTTTAGTTTTTTGTCAAACCATGCCACACTTTCATATTTGCCATTTTACTTGCCTTTGCTTCCATCTTCTCTATCATCTAAAAATATACGTTGGATGGTGTGATGACCAACTTTGATAGATTTAGCTGTTCTCAGTAATATAGTGATCAAAGACAGTTCCAAAAGATTCGTGATGGAAAATGGTGTCCACATTCAGAGAAAGAAATACGGAGACTGAATGCAAATGAGAATATACTATTTTCTCTCTTTGGTTTCTTTTTTGTTTGTTTTTTTCTTTCTTGTTTTTCCCTTTTGGTCTGATTCTTCTTTCACAATGTGACTAATGTGGAAATATGTTTAATGTGTTGCTGCTGTTTGTACTTTGTTCTGGAAGAGCATCATGACATCAAGGAGGTTATTCCATGACACGTAAGTGAATTGCATTTAAGTGTGAAAAGCCTGTGCAGAGTCACCAGCCTCATTTCTCCTCCAGAGCCATGTGGGTCCGGTGGCTACATATGAGTCAGGACAACTGGAGATGGCCTAGGGTGCAGTGGTATACCTTGGCCTTTTTGAGCTGAGATCTTTAACAGGTCTCAGGTTGACTGGGCAGGGCTCATTCAGTGATTAAAACATAATCAAAATGAGGCAAAGAATGACCTGTTTAAAAAAAATTTGATCTGGGAGGGGAAGACATTGGGGGATTCTGGCCAAAATAGAAATAGTTGTTATTTATGTTGCTTCTGAGCCAGTCTTGGCCCAAACACTTAGCAAGTAGGACTTGGCCTGGGACCTATTATTGGCCAATCAATGAAAACTAGAGAGATTTTGGTTTTGTTTTTTCTCCCAAAGACCAGTCTTATATGATTCTATATGTATAGCCTGTATCTGATTGCTTGCCATCTTGGGGAGGGAGGGAGAAAAAAATTTGGAACCAGAATTTTATAAAAGTGAATATTGGAAACTATCTTTACATGTAATTGGAAAAAAAATAAATTACTGTTAAGGGGGAAAAAATTTAAAAAATAAATCAATAAAAATCTAAGTTGGTTGGTGAGTTACCTGTATAGCCACATTGATTTCTTTAGGTAATTCCTATTTTTCTGAATTCCTTCTTTATGTCTTCAGATTTGTAGTCTCAATAACTTTGCATCCTTTCTGAGAAGAGTGCTATAGAATTTTAGTCCATGAAATCTTACCTAGCTTCTAAACCTTTTGAAATCTCTTTTCTCCAGAATCAGGTAGAGTTTGTATCATGCTGTGCCTGACTTTTCTTTCCTCCCAGACAAATTCTGAGGGAGTCTGACACAATCAGGAAGTGTTCTCTCTCCTCCTAACAAGTTAACCCGAGGGCATGCCTGAGCTCCGAGGAAAGGAATAGATTTACCAGATTTCACTCCCTTAATGAATTCCCCTACCCCATAGTATATTGTGTAAGAGTCTGTCTGATGGTCCTGTGGTAATTAAGTGAACACAGCTGAGACACTGAATAATGTCAAGAGAAAGGTTGGCAAGGCAGGTGGATTACCTACTAACAGAGGCTAGGTAACAGGACCGACCTTGTGTAAGGAATGAACATTGAGAGACCCAGCATGGCTGAGAGGATAGAGAGCTAACTGGTCTTGGAGCCAAGCAGATGGGCCATATCCTGTCTCAGACCCTTTCTGCCATTAGAAGGGCTGATCACATGATCTCTCTGCACCTTGGTTTTCTCATCTGTAAAATGGGAGACTTAGACTAAAGAGTGTTGTAAGGTCTCTTCCAGTTCTAAGTCCATGATCTTATGGGAACTATTACTTTCCTTCCAGTGAAGATGACTTTGTCAGTCTGAACCTGAACTCTCTATCACTTGGTTATTTCTCAATGTTAACAGTGATTTCTGATATTCTCTGTAGGTGACGTCATCTCAGGTCTGAGATACTCAAGACAAAGTTTTGAAACTGGAAGTACCTTCCTGGACTTTGGCTGATTGACATTTAGCTGCAGCCAGGTTCTGGTGAGAGGCTGTGATGACTGCAGAGGTGAGGAAAACCAGGTGTCTGGCCCCTAAGCTCTTGGGTGTCCAGAAGAAAAGGGACAAATCCCGGGGACCAGGATCGAGCTTGCTGCAGGACAGCCAGATCAGCTGTGAAGTCTTTCGTCAACACTTTAGGCAGCTGTGTTACCATGAGACCTCTGGGCCACAGGAGGCCCTGAGCCAACTGCGTGACCTTTGTGGACGGTGGTTGAGGCCAGACATGAACACAAAGATGCAGATCCTGGAGCTGCTGGTACTGGAGCAGTTCATCACCATCCTGCCTGGGGAGCTCCGCACCTGGGTGCAGCTGCATCGGCCAGAAAGTGGAGAGGAGGCAGTAGCCATGGTGGAGGACTTCCAGAGACACCTTAATGGACAAGGACAGAAGGTGAGAAGTAGAACGATTCATGGCAGAGTTAGGGTGTCAGCTAGAACTACTTTCTCAGCAGATGGGACTAGTTTAAAAACAGGAGCCCTCAGTACCCATGGCTTGAAGACGTTTTGCCTTCAGCTTTCCTGGGCCAGCTGTGTGCCTTAGTCATAAAACCTGTATTTGAGTCCTAGCTCTGTCACTTAGCTGTGTATCCTTGAGCAAGTTACAGCTCATTTTCCTCTCATTTATTTGTCTATTTGTGTGGGATTGTATTTTTATTCATTTCGTTAAACATTTTCTAAATACATTGGTAAACTTTTAGTTATTGTTAATTTTTTTAAAACTTTGTTTTCAGTTCCAAATTTTCTCCCTCCTTCCCATCTTTCCCCCACATTGAGAAGGCAGGAAATGATACCCATTCTACATATGAAGTCATGCAAAACTTATTTCCACATTAATTTCCTCTCATTTTAAAAATGAGAGCAATACTTTTGTTACACATTTTGTGCTATTGATGTAAGTCTCAAAGTGGTAATTGTCTAAAACTCTTCACAATAAAAGCAGTAGTTACAATGTATGGGAAATGCTTCTTGTGGTAGCTGACATTTCTAGACTTATAAGCTGCAGAAGCATCCTAGAACCAGTTTAGCTTAGATATGGTAACGTCCAAAGTAGATTTCACAATCTGTCTGAAAACAGATGTCTTTGTGTCTGTCTTGATGACAGGTTTTGAGGACATTAGATAGTATTAGCACCTTACATTTGCCAAGTAATTTATTTTCACTAAAGACTGTGGTGTTTTAAAAAGACTTGTGATGTTAATTGAAAACATTTGGATTCTTGTCTGTGCTTTTAATAGTTACTAGCTGGTAATCTTTAATGACTCACTTAATGTCTCTGAGGCTCCTTTTTTTGATCTGTAAAATGGCAATAATCTTGTTCTCCCTACCTCTTAGGACTTCTGGCTAGGAGGAATTTTAAGAATTATCTATTCCAAGACTTTCATACCATAGACAAGGAAACCAAGTCTCAGAAAGATTATGACTCATGAGGATAGGGACTGGTAAGGCTTGAAGTCCTATAAAAATGTTACCTATTTACAGTCTTACTTTGTTCTTACCAAAACACTGCGAAGTGGACAGGAGTAGTATGTTACCTCTACTTTGTAGAAGTGACTGAGAGTTGGGTTGCCAAACTCATTAGGGCTAAAAGTGGGACTGATGATAACATCTGGCCTTTATGTAGCACTTTAAGGTTTGGAAAGTGCTTTATCAACCCTAGCTCATTTGAGCTTCAGTTTTACTTTATATGGGGAAAAGGATCAGAGAAGGGACAGGACATTTGTTTGAAATGGGCTGACAACAGGAAGACATATTGCTGCTTCATTCTTGTTGTACTTGTTTTCTCTGTCAAGGAGGATGACCTTTGTACTAGACATGACAAAACAAAAATGCTTGACAAAGAGTTGGTGCCCAAGGTAAGTAAGGAGACAGTAAGAAGACTTGTTGCCCTTGATGAGATGAACTACGTCCTTGGCCACTGAAAGCACTGGCAGGTGTGATTGCTGAACCACTGTCAGTAATCTTTGAAAGATCATGGGACAGTGGGAGACATAGCACAAGGTTGGAGAGGGGCAGATGTTGTCATCTTTCAAAAGAGAAGAAAACAGACTGCAAGCCCTAGGTCAGTGAGCTTGACTTTGATTCCTGGGGAAATTCTACAATGAATCCTTAAATCCTGATCATTGGCAGACATCTACAAAGGAAAACAGTCATTTCAGAGACCTGGCTCACATGGCTTTTTCCAGAACAGGTCCTGCTAGACTAAACTCCTTTTCTTTTTTGACCAGATTACAAAATAGTAGATAAGGATATGCTGGGCATATCTGAGCTCCATTTTACTAAAGCTTTTGATAACTCTCTCATCCTTTTGTGGAGAGGACAGGTATTTATGACTAGGCCTGGGTTAGCATGAATAATGAATTCCCTGAAGTATTCTCCTGGATTCTAATTTGCACTATTTGACATTATGATTTTGTAACATATGGTAATTGGTTCTAGCCCAGTAGAAATATACACTGTGAATTTGAATAATGCCACTACTTCAAGGGATTCCTTCTTCCTGCTTAACACAACATCTAGTAGTAGTAGATGATGATGCAGCTTGATCATTTCAGAGCTGATTCGATGGCTGTCTTCAGACTAATTGGTTTAGGTTAATTGTCATCATGGCAGGAGGTGTCCAGTGAAATACCCCAGCAAATGACCCTGTGCCCTTTGATGTTTTAATTCATGACTTGGATACACCCTTAGGAGGCTTATCAAATTTGCTAATGATAGAAAAGCTAAGAAAGGTGGCTGACCCTAAATGTCAGAGTTAGGATCCAGAAAGATTATGACAGGCTAGAACTACTTGGGCTGAATCTAACGGGAATTCAGTGGGGATCCTTGTAAAGTCTTGCACATGAATACAGATGTTAAATTTCACGAATACAGAGTGGGGGAGACATAGTTAGAAGTTGTTCTGAAAAAGAGCTATAGATTTGAGTGGACTTGATGCTCCATAGAATGTGATGTGGCATCCAGAATTCTGGGCTTGGTTAAAAGAGGCTTAGCCTCCAGGAATAGGGAGCTGACAGTGCAGTGGATTCCAGCCTCCATCAGACTCCCATCTCCACTCTGGTATTCAGGTTTGAGTTTAAGCAGGGTATTGATAATCTGGGGAGTTTTCAGAGAAAGGCAGGTAGAATGGTGAAGGGACTTGAGGACCTCCCTACTAAACCCAGAGGAGCAGAGGGCACTAGGAGGGCCTCTCCAGAAGGGGTGAATTGGTTCAGAGTAGACCCATGTCCTAGGAGAGTCAGGTGGAGGCAATAGAGTCGTTTAACCTGGGGAAGAGAAGACTCAAGATTACATGGCATGCTGGACTTAAAATCAGGAGGACCTGGTTTTAGATTTTGCCTCTGATCCTGCATGACCATGTTCAAGTCACTTAACATTTCAGTGTTAGTTTCCTAATCTGAAATTAGGGGCAGCTAGTAGAGCAGTGGATAGAGCACCATGCTGGGAGTTGGAAGACCTGAGTTTAAATCTAACCTCAGACATTTCCTAGCTGTGTGACCCTGGGCAGGTCACTTCACCCGTTTGCCTCAGTTTCCTTGCTGTAAAGTGGACATAACCATAGCACCTACTTCTCAGGGTTGTCATGAGGATCAAATAAGATGATAATTGTAAAATGCTTAGTACAGTATCTGCATAAATGTTAGCTATTATTATTATCATTATATAGTGTCTCTTCGATCCCCAGATCTGTGATCTTAGGTCTATGTAGGCGTATCCAGTTATTTGAAGAGATGTAATAGAGAAGACATTGAACTTTTTCTTTCTAGCCCCAAAGGATAGAACCAAGGGGCAGTGGGGGGAGGTTTGGTGTTAGGAAATATCTCCTAACATTGAGCTGTCCAGAAGTAGAACAGAGGCAGAGGCTGAATAACCACTTGGTGGGTATATTGTTGTTGGGATTCCTTTCATGTGTGTGCTGAGCTTGGTTGCTGCTGAGGTCCCTTCCAGTTCTTAGATTTTGTGAGGTAAATAATTCTGTGGAGATAGTTACTAAGGAATTATCCCTATTTTGCTGACCAAGAAACTGGGGTTCAAAGAGATGAAGTGAATGTCAGAGGGGAAATGTGAAACTAGGTCTTCCTGACTCTAAAGACCAATGCTTACTGTTCCATATTGCTGAAAACCATTATCTTCTAACTCCCTCTCGAGACTCTTTTTCATTATGAAAAGCAATATATAGCATATTCTTAACTTGCCAATGCAAAGATTTAAAATATTTCTAAAAATTGTTAATATTGCCTAGTTGTTTAAATAGAGTCAGTTTAGTTTAGAACCATGGAAATGTCCCTTCTTTCCTTCTCCTTTTTTGTCAGGAACATGCACTCTCATTTGTTATTTGCAAATGTTTTCCCAAACATATTTCTTGTACAGTTGTTTTCAGTCATTTTGATTCTTCTTGACCCCATTTGGTGTTTTCTTGGCAGAGATACTAGAGTGGTTTGTTATTTCCTCCTCCGGTTCATTTTGCAGATGAGGAAACCAAGGTGAACAAGGTTAAATGGCTGGCCCCCAAGGTCACCCAGCTACTAAGTGTCTGAGGCAGCGTTTGAACTGAGGTCTTTCTGACTCTAGGCCCTGAACCATCAAACAGATACAGTCATGTAATTGAAGCAGGGTTCCAGGGAGCAGCTAGATCCAGAGAACAGGGTGAGAACAAGGTGTTTAGTTTGTCCGTATCTGAGTATGTAGTACGTATGTGGTAGAGAAGAGATCAGATAAACAGACATATACTTGTAACAGCAAAAATTTGATCAATTCAGAGTTGGTTTGATGGGTGGGTGACCTTAGAGTAGTTGGTTATGGTTTGGTGTCATCATGGCCAGACATCATACAGAAAGATAGACAGATATAAATACTCATTCATTTATTTATTAATAGGTAGCTAGGTTGCAAAATGGACTGAGTCAGGAAGACCCGAGTTCAAAACCAGCTCAGACACTAACTAGTTATGGGACTCTTAGTAAGTCACTTAACCCCTGTCCCTCTCAGTTTCTTCATTTGTAAAATTGGGTTATAACAGCCTCTACTTCACAAGGTTGTTACGAAGACAAAATGAGATAATGTTTGTAAAGCTCTTTGCAAACCTGTACTATATAAATGTTATCTATTGTTCTTACTGTATTAAGGCAGGTCAAGGTACAAACACTGTTGATAGGTGGTTTCTTGCATAAGGCAGGCCCTTAAAAAAATGATGATATATTTTCAATTAAATTACACTGAGACCAGATTGTAATTGCCTGACACCAGAAGTCTAGTCTGTACAGCCTAGCAGAGAGGAAGGGCCTCAGTCAGATCTGCCTGTTCAGGTTCCAAGGAACTGTTTAACCCAGAGTGGGAAGATCACTGGGCCAGAAACCTGGAGAATGCAGGGATATAATTTCTCTCCTGACATTGCTTGTGTACTTGGACCCTCAGTAAGTCACATCATCTCCCTGGGCATTGGCTTCCTCAACTGCCCCCGGCCCACAGGGCTGGAGAATGGTCAGGAGAGTTGACATTTATGTAGAGCTTTAATAATCTCACAGTTCTCCAGCATTTTAACGTTTCCAAAGTGCTTTCATCATGATCACCTTGTTAAGGTAGGGAGTTGTGAGTTGTTGACTTCTTTCGTTTTTTGGATGAGGTAACTCAGGGTCAGAATTGCTCATGGTCACTTAGCTTGTCAGTGACAGTCTTCTGCTATAACGGCAAGTTCCACTTTGAAATATTAAGACTTAGAAACATTGATTCTCACAGCAAATCTTTTTTTTTTTTTAAGCAATTGAGGTTAAGTAACTTGCTCAAGGTTACATGGCCAGTTATTTCTGGGTGTGGTGCTAAGTATCTGAGCCCAGATTTGATCCCAGGTCATCCCAACACTGGACCTGGTGCTCTTACTCACTGAGCCACCTGGCCGCCCCTAAGCGATTGGGGTTAAGTAACTTGCTCAAGTTTACAAGGCCAGTATCTCACAGCAAATCTTAAAACCTTTCCACATACCTTATCTCCCCTCACAGATTGCTATGAAGACAGAATGAGATAATTGATGTGAAAATGTTCTGAAAAAACTAAAATTCCATGAATTTAGGAATAAAAATTTGCATCTACCACCAAAAAAATTGCCTGACAAATGCCTGACATAAATGGCAATTTGCCCTGGGGATTGGTAGGAAGGAATTAAAGAGGAATCCTGTAAGCTTGTTACCTGGGTGGAACGATTCACTTTATGATACTTAATTTAAGCCTGGCGAGGTATTGTACCCCTCTAGTCCTTTCTGCTGGGTAGGCCAAGGGTGATGGATCTTTTGAATTTGGGAGTCTTGAAGTGCAGTAGGGCTAAGGCAGAGCAAGTGTTTATATTATCTGTCACAAATATGGTGAGCCCCCAGAAACGGAGGACCCCCAGGCTGCATAAGGAGGGCTGAACTTGTTCAGGACAGAAAAACAGGAGGTTTAAGTTTCTGCACTGATCAGTATTGGGAAATGATCCATGAATGGCTGATAATAACTTCCAAGTGTAGGTGAGATAGTGTATCAGCAAGCACCCTAGCATACCCAGGATGGCTGCTAGCACAGGTTCTTTGATCTGCTTTTCTACAGGAAAACAACTCAAAAAGGGAGAACAATCTTAGCTTGAACATATATCATCAGGTAGCACAGCGAGTAAGAGCTCTGGCTCCAGTGTCGGGATGACCTGGGGATCAGATCTGGGCTCAGATACTCAGCACCACACCCAGAAATAACTCGCCGTGTAACCTTGAGCAAGTTACTTAACCCCGATTGCTTAAAAAAAAACATATATCATTTACCTAATTCAGGGGAAAAAGTCAGCACCCTGAACTTCAGAGAAAACAGACAGAAGTTACAAGCAGACAAAAAATAACAGTTCAACAGACAGGGCTTCTAGGAGTCTGACCATTACATACATAGTTACTAGAGAGAGAAGCATCAACATCTGTATTTTCAAAGCCGGGGGTTCAATGGCTGCCTACTGTCTTATCTGGCCAAATCACATAACACTTCCCATAAGTGAGCCCCAAAACAAAACCAGCTCAGGTATATATAGTCTTCTCCAGGGTCAGAGAATATCACAACCCTCATGATCCACTTCTTTATTACAAAGTAACTGAAAGGTAGACCCTTCCTGAAAAACAAGCCTGCCCTAAGCAAGCTTCTCCTCTTGGGCTCTGCTCCACCTTTCAGCAAACTCCTCCCACCCCAGCCTCCATGTGACCACATTCAGCCTGTTAGGGCATAGAGTATATTTTCAAATCAGGGAAAGGTTCTCAAATTCCCTACGCCTATTAAGGGACAGGGAAAATCTTCATATTCCCTTACCATAACAGATAGGGAGACCCAGTCTTCAAAAAGCAAAATTCAGTTTATCAGCATTTATTAATTGCCAGCTATGTACAAAAATGCCTTTGTACTGAAGGAGATAGAAAGTTGACATGAGACAAGAGTCCTTCCCTTTATGTGAACTACAGGCTGGTAGAATAATAATAGCTCATTTATTTGGCACATAATGAAGTATATTTGTTCCTTTTAGCTTCTGTGTTCTTTGTCTTGGCCTGCCCCCAAAATGACCCATTCAGGTATCTGTCAGGAGTCCAGTTGCCTCTATGTATCTGGACCCTCTTGCGGAATAACTCTGCATGAGCCTGGTCCTCTGTGTATTATCTCTTCTGCACCCACTTAGAATGTCCACCAGCAGAAGTGCCACATAACCTCTCCCTCTTCCCCTGGTGATGTAGGCCATTAGCAAGGAATTGGGCCCTGAAATCATACTTAGAACATCGAGAACTTATTGTTTCAGGACCTGGTGACATTTGAGGGTGCATCCGTGGACCTCACCAAGAAGGAATGGAAGAGTTCAGCAGCTGCTCAGAGATTCTTTCGAGATTTGATGCTAGAGAATTATCGGGATGCAGTATCACTGGGTAATGATTCTGTTGGTCCACTTTAAAATCTTTATTTGAGGGCTTTCTGTTGCTTTATCCCTGTTGCTAAATAGAGTTTTTGTTAAAGCTTTTAAGGGTTAATAGGAATTAGAAAGTTCTAAATCTCTATTTTCAAGGCTTTTCTGGTCCATAGAGAAGTAATGTCCAAGGAAATTATTTCTTTTTTTTTTTTAATCAAATGCTTTATTAACTTCTAGTTTACATTATTCATTTCCACAACATTTTGAGTTACAAATTTTCTCCCCGTTTTTCCCCTACCCACCACCCCAAAATAGCAATCCCACTGGATATCCCCTCCTCCAGTCTGCTCTCTCCCATATCTTCTTGCATACCCCCTCCGACTTTCCAGTAGGGCACCAAGGAAATTATTTCTTAAAGCTTTCTGTATGTAAAAGTTTATTGATCCTTTGGAACCTTTACTTTATACATAAATGGCCTAATATTCTTTACCCTGCTCCCTTCTTTCAGACCTCTGTAGGCTATCCTTTCTCAAATTTTCTAAGTCCTAGAATCCTCAAATAGTTCACTATTGATTTTTCCTACCTAACTAGGAAGGAGAGAATAAAAAAGCTAGTTTTGAATCTGGTTCTAAATCATTGGATTCTTCCTCAGTCTTCCTGGTTTCCAAGTCACTTGCCTGAGGGTTTGTACATCTCTCTCTTGCTTTCTCTGGGCTTAATTGCCTTCCATATATGTTCTTTCTAGACACAGGGCTTAAATGGATACCTGTGATTCTCATCATTATTCAGTGCCATTTTCTTCTCCACAAGCAGGATTTCCATTTTCAAAACCTACAAGGATCTCCCGGAGAGAGGAAGAACCACGGGGTCTGAATCGTCAGGGTCCTCTGGACTTGGAAGATAGGAAGAACATCTGTACAGGTAAGTGAGGAAGGACTCTCCTATTCTCACTCTTTTATGTCTCTTTACGTTTATTTAATTATGAAATTTTTTATTTTTTTGGATTAGATTCAATTTCATTAGCATAAAGAACTCCCAATCAGGAAACTCTCTTCTAATACAAATGAATACCTTCTTTCCTCAGAGTCTTAGAGAGTTGCTTGTGGCACTGAGAGATTGTGGTTTGTCCATGCCCACCCAGTCAGTAGGTATCAGAAGTGAGACTTGGTGACAGATCTTATTGACTAAAAAACCAGCTGTCTACATCCACAGTGCCTTGCTGCCTTTCGTAAACTTAACCAGCAATGAGGACAAATAATTAAACGTGTGTGCAAAGTGAACTATAAAACTGTTTAAGCGGTCCTTTACATCTTAGGAAGTAGAATTGAATTAATTAACAATCAAAAAATGTATTTGGTGTCTTTTTGAAAATCCTTCCCAAATTCAGATAATTTTGGTGCTGTGTGTGTGCCCACATGAGACACACACCTATGGTGAGACTTTAGCCTAGTAGATAGAGCTGACATTGTTGTTAGAAAAGGAAGCCTTTGCTTGGGCTGTGTCCAGGGTTAGGGCTGAGGGGATGGAGAACCTGACCCATAGGGACTGTGGCCTTGTGAAGACTTGCAACTTCTCAGTGTCTCCTACAACTCTTGTATAACTGTAGCAGCAAGCACCCCAAGCGTGTCCTCAGGGTTTGCTGCTCATACAGGTTCTTGGATCTGCTTTGTTAAAGGAAAGCAACTCAAAATGGGTTAACAAGCTTACTTTAATCAGTCAGACATATATCATTTACCTTGTTCAGGGGAAAAAGGTCAGCACCCCGAACTTCAAAGCATACAGGTAGAATTATCAAGACAGAAACAGATCAAGTAGACAGATTTCCAAACTGTCCAACCATTACATCCATACCCAGTCAACATCTGGATTTCCACATCTGGGTTTTTCAAAGCCGGGGGGACCCTGGACAACGGTTTCCCAGAATACAGATCAAATCACAGAACACTTCTCAAAGTGAGCCCCCAAAACAAAGCCTCACATCAGGGCTTATATAGCCTTCTCCTGGCTCAGAGAATGTAACAACCTTATTGACCCACTGGCCAATCAAAAAGTATCTACTGAAAAACAAGCCTCCCTCCCCAGGCTTCTGGTGCACTTTAGCCTAGGGGCAGGGAAGATCTTCCAAATTTGCATTCCATTACAATAACAAAGAATAATTGCTGGTCTGCACTGGTAGTAAAAGTTTCTTTACCAAGGAGGTTCCTGCCTCAATGAAATCACAGGTGTGGGTGTAAATCTATAATATATGTCAATATATAAATAACTCTATAGAGAAAGTTGTATGAATTCAGAACTGCTCTAATGATTTTGCTTTTTTTGTTTTGCATCCATTAATATAGATCTATGTTTCCTTTTTCTGCTTCATAGATATCATTTTTATGACACTTTAATATTCTGTTACATTAATGCACCATAACTTGTTCAGCTGTTTACCACTTAGTACATTTAAGCTGTTTCTAAGTTTTCACTGTTACAGATAAAGAAGTTGTAAATATATTTTTTTTCAGATAGCTCCTTTCCATGGTATCCATTGGGATAAAGTTCAGTTTTTAATTCATTGGATCAAAAGACAAGATTTAGTAGTGCTAGCAGGGACCTTTGAGGCAATCTAGTCTCTGCCCTCATTTAGGAGACTGAAGCTCAAAGAAGCTAGTGACTGACCCACAGTCACCTAAATAAGAAGTAGAAACAGAAGGCATTAGGTTTGGATTTGGAGTGAGGAGGGGCCTGTATCTGGGCTCTGTCTCCAATACCGTGGGCTGGTCCCTTCTCCTCTGAGCCTCAGTTTTCTCATAAATAATAATAGTCCTAACTATCCAGGGCTGTTTCAGGATCAGTTGAGTTAAGACATGTAAAGCATTTTGCTGCATTAAGTGCTGCATACATGTCAGCTCTGGAGAGTATTGGTTTTAGGATGACGTATATTGTCACACTGCTCTCCACAATGTTTGCCCTAGTCTGTAGTTTCACACACAATATGGTCAGAGGCAGCTTAGGGCTGGGCAGAGAACACTGGATTTGAGTTAGAGATCCTAGGCTCAGGACTCAGCTCTGTGGCCTCTTGGGCCACTTACCTTACCTCTCTGAGTACAAGGTTCTTTTTCTGTAAAAGGAAGGGCCTCCCATAGATGACTCATAATGTCCTTTCCAAGTCCTCAGTCCATGATCCTTTGTATTATTGGTGCCTCTTCTCCTATCCTGCACCCCATGGAATTAAGATTTTTTTTTGTTTTCTCCTCTAGTGGTTATTGTCTTCATTGTTAAAATGTTGAAAATACATTACTGAGAAATATCATAACCCACTGAATCTTAGAATCTGACAGCAGGAGGACAGTTTGGTGTAAGGGGATAAGCAGCTGACTTGGAGTTCAAGGACGGGGTTTTGATTCCAGCTGAGTTTCTTAGGCAAGCTATTCTCCCTAGCCCTTAGGCTCCTCTTCTCTAAAATGAAGGTAGCAGATTATGTGATTTCTAAGATCACTTCTGGCTCTAAACCCTTGGCCCTTTTTTGATTTACAAGTCCCTTTTATAATTTCCCAAATAGCCTCTATTTGAACACACTAGTGAAGGTAATTTCATTATCTCCTAAGGCAGCTCATTCCCTACAGTCCTCATTAAATGCAATTAAAAGGAAAACTGCCTCCTTAGAACTTCAGTGTACTGGATTTTAGTTCCTCTCTTTGGAGTCAAGTAGATCTTCTAGTAGTTGAAGAAATGTATCGTGTTCCTCTGAGTCTTATCTCTTCTAAAGCTGGTCCTTGTTTGGTCAGTTGTGCCTAACCATGATATGGAAGTGAGTACCTTCACCAAACTGTTCTTCCTTTGGAAAACTCAAGGTAAAACCCTGCCTTGGCACAAAGCAAAATAGTTAAAGTAAAACCAATCAAGGGAGTGCCTGTGTCTGATAGTTGATGCAGTATTTCACACCTGTAGTCTGTCAGCTCTCTACTGAGAGGAGGGAGGTGTACATCATCATCATCTTTCCTATGAAACCAGTATTGGTAATGGCTTTTAATCTGAGTTTAGCTACTTTGTTTTTGCTTACTTTATTGTAACCTTTATGTACTGCATATCATTCTCCTGCTTCTTTCTTCATTGGCCATCATTTCCTATAAGGTCTTCCCACATTTTGAAAAATTCCTTGTATTTGTCTTTTTTCCTCCCTATGGTACAATAATATGACATTTACATGCATATGCCACAATTTGTTCAGCTATTCTCAGATTGCTGGATACTTGACTCCTTCCACCCCAAAATTTTGTGCTTCCACAGAAAATGCTACCATAGTATCATGAAAAGATGGGATCTTTCCTTTTGTCTTTTATCTCCTTAGGGGTATGTGCAGGATAGTAGGATTGTGGGGTCAGATGGTTATGACTGGTTTGGAACTTTTATCATGTCATTCCAAATTGTTTTACAGAACAGTTGGAGTACTGTAGTATATCTGGACTTTTTAAATTCTTTTTGCTATTTGATGGGTATAGAGTGAATCCCCAGAGTTTTTTTCATTTGCATGTTTCTAATAGTGATTTATAGCACTTTAAGAATACAGTTGTTACTGGGGCGGCTAGGTAGTGCAGTGAGTAAGAGCGCCTGCCCCGGAGTCGGGAGGGCTCGGGATCAGTTCCAGCCAAAGATATTTAACACCCACAGAAGAAAAAAAAAACTGGCTGTATAACCTTGGGCAAGTTACTTAACCCCAATTGCTTTATTAAAAAAAAAATACAGTTGTTAGTAGTTTGCAGTTTTCCTTTGAAAATGATTTGTTCCTATCCTTTATTTATTTTGGGGGCAATGGCTCTTAGTCATATATTTGCATCAATTCCCAATGTATCTAGGATATCAGACTTTTTTTTAGAGAACTTAGGATCATAGACCTATACAAAAAGGACTTTAGAAAGCAATAAAACCTGCTCATTTTTCAGATAAGGAAACTAAGAGATTAAGTAATTTGCCCAAAGTCTTTCAGATAAGGATGGAGCCAGAATTTAAATCCGTGTGCTCTGATTCCTCCTCTAGCAGTTTTGATGCTTCATATAATACACAGCAGAGCTGAGTTTTGAACCCAGGATCTCTGACTCACAGCCCAGCAGCAGCAGGGTCCCTCTTTTTTCCCTGGGATCAGGCAGCACTCTTCAGGCAGCAGATGATAATTCTGGGTCCTTTTCCCCATGGGACAGAATTGGGACCTGAGCCCAGGGCTGAGCATACAATTGGCCCCCAATAAATTCACTCAAACACTTACTGAGCACAGTGGATAGACCTCTGGTCCTGGAGTCAGGATGACCTGAATTCAAATCTGGCCTCAGACTCCTGCTGGCTGCATTGCTTTGGGTGAGACTCTTCACAACCCTTTGCCTCATTTTCCTCAACTGTAGAAATGGGGATAAAAATAGCACCTACCTCCCAGGTGAGAGTCAAACGAGATGGTATTGTTTAAATGCTTGGCATAGTTCCTGGCACATAGTAGGCCCTACATCTCCAGTGGTATTGTTATTATTATTATTATTATCATCACCCTTGTTATGTGGGCAAGAAATTTGATGGAAATATCCACACATCCACTATATCCTGTAGCCCCCCCCCCCCATTGACCTTCTTTTCTTCTTATTCTAGTCTAGTTGCATTGATTTTGTTTATGGACAAAGTTTTTTTGATCCTAGTGCTTTTACCTTTTATCGTTCTCTCTGTCTTAATCCCTCTAACTTCCTCTGTCCCACCATTGTTGACTGTCTCACCTATTGCTGGCATTTCTATCCATTTTTTTAATAATCTGCAGCATTTTTTTATTGTTTCTGCTGGGTCATCTTATTCCCTGCCCACACCATTGATATAAATGTTTCTTTCAGACCTATGGAATTCTTGTGTTCCCAGAGTATTTTCATATTATGTGATATGATTTTTTTCCTTTTCCCAGACTGGAAATACTGACAGTTACATTTTCTGTTTTTCAGAACACAATAATATTATTGAGAATGAGAAATCTATTGTAAAGCAAGAAATTTTAAGTGAATCAGAATCACATAGTAGTTCATCAGAAGGTCTCCAGAAAGGTCTTTTCCAGGCATCTAAAGCTGGGGTAGCTTGTGAAGAGGAAGGCATGTTAGAACAGCAACAAGGAACACTCCCAGAGGAAGACATTCGGAGAGTTGACAATGATTTTATGGAAGTGATAGTCCAGAATAAGAAAGTCCCTATTGAAGAGAGAGATGAGAAATGTAAAGACTTTTGGAAAAGTTTTAGTGTTGTTTCAAACCCTGTTACACATGAGAAAATTCCAAGAGGACAAAAATCTTATCAGTGTAATGAATGTGGCAAATACTTCAATCGGAGTTCACATCTTATTGACCACGAGAGAATTCACACTGGAGAGAAACCTTTTGCATGTAGTGAGTGTGGCAAGGCATTTAGTCTGAGCAAGAGCCTTATTCGACACCAGAGACTTCATACTGGAGAGAGACCTTATAAATGCAATGATTGTGGAAAATCCTTCAATCAGAACTCTCACCTTATTATACATCAGAGAGTTCATACTGGGGAGAAACCCTATGAATGTAATGAATGTGGGAAGGTCTTCAGTTATAGCTCAAGCCTTTTGGTACATAAGAGAACCCACACTGGGGAAAAACCTTATGAATGTCATGATTGTGGAAAAGCTTTTAGTAAAAGCTCGAAACTAATTGTACATCAAAGAATCCACACTGGGGAGAAACCCTATGAATGTAAGGAATGTGGGAAAGCCTTTAGTCAGCGTTCAACTTTTAACTATCATCAGAGAATTCACTCTGGAGAGAAACACTCACCTTTGATCCACTCATTCTGTTAAGATTGTAGTGTTCATAATGGAGAACAGAAGATTTCATTTTTATAAGAAAAATGCTCACACTTTTTTTCAAATGAAGACCCTAATCCTATTTGATCAAAAATCTCAAAAATAACTGCTTGTGTTTCATTGGGAGATCAGGTGTGACAATGTGGATGTCTTGGACACAGAAGTGGAAAATGGACAACACATTAGCTTTATGGTTTGCTTTGTAAATATCTAAAAATCTATTCTTTGTTTCTGTTTTATCTCCCTAAGCACATTTTAAGCTCTGCCAGGCAGAGCTTTATTCAGACTGCTCTCCTTTACTGCCTACATCAACCACTTGTTTGATGTACTTGTCTTTTTCTTTCCATTTCTCTACTATTCTAAGCCAAACATTTACTATATTTAATTAAACTTAATTAGAATGTTTGAACCCTGAAGGTTGGCCTATCTCCTGTATCAGACAGTGAGCTGTCCAAGAGTTGGGATGGTATCTTCTTTCCTTCTTCCCCTGATATACTTCCTTTTCCTTTTCCTCTTTTCATTCCCTGCCCTTCAGTTTCTTTAAAATGGAGCCCTAGAGCTATATTCTGGTAGAGTCATTCTCCATTTCCTTTCTCACACTGTTGGGTCATCAAATGTTTTTAAGTCTGGTCTTTATTTTTGTGTCACTGTATCAGAGATCTGTGATTTTGTCTGTGATGCCCACAGATTGCAGCTTCCCTAAAATTTAATAGATATCTTAGAGAATTTTGTGGTGATGAGAGATGAAGTGACTGACACAAGAATGTGCAGTGTCAAGAAGCAGGATTTGAACCAGGTTTTCCTGACCTCAAGTCTAGCCTTATCCACTACTCTGCTTTTCATTTGACCCAACCAATATTGATAATTTGACATGTAATTAATTATATTTTTTGCCCCAGATAGAGTTCTTTGATGGCAGGGACTACCCCTTTCCCATCATACGTAAGCAGTAATTGACAATAAAGACCCTCAGTAAACACTGTAATATTAATATATGACATAGCCAATAATGCGACTGTCCAGTGAGGGGCTCCACATTTCTGAGGGTGAATGATGTGTCCTTCTTTCCTAGGATATGTTTAAGTGTGTAGTGATCACAAAGGATAGAATGGCCTTTATGATAAAGAATCTTACCTTATTTTTATTGTTACTATTTTTTCAAAATTTACCTTATTTTTTATTATGTTATTGTCCTTATTTTATAGAGCACTTTGGATGTTCTTTGTCATTGTTCATCGTTATAAACTCAGGCACTTAATAATGATAGGTGAATTGACTAGATGAAACATGGGCCCTACTTTGATGGAGCTTATAGATTTGTAGAGGGATATGATATATACAAAGACCTATGATAACCAATATTCCATGAATAGGGCTCCAGAAAAGGGGACAAAATTGTTTTAGCCAGAGGTGTCAAATTGGCCAGCAAGCCTGTGAAATTCCTAAGTGCCTCAGAACCAAATTAAAATATATTTGGGAAAGGTTTAAGAAGATAAATAAAAATATACCATAATGCTAACCAGTGGCTTTCTAAATCAATATGTGGCATACTGAGATCCAATTCTTTTTTTTTTTTGGAGGGGGGATGGCAGGGCAATTGGGGTTAAGTGACTTGCCCAAGGTCACAGAGCTAGTGTGTCAAGTGTCTGAGGCTGGATTTGAACTCAGGTCCTCCTGATTCCAGGGCCAGTGCTCTATTCACTGTGCCAACTAGCTACCCCAGAGATCCAGTTCTACTTGGGTTTGACACCATTGTTTTAGATACTAGCAAAGTCAATTACATTTACATTTATAAGTAATTAAGCTTAAAGATCTTCATCTTGTGGATAATTATTATTTTTCAGATTTCTTGTCTTCTGTTTTTGTCAATGACTTCTGTTATAAGCTAAGCAGATGCTGATCCAGATTTTGCTTTTCTTCCCTTTTCATTATTCCACATTTCTTCCCACAGATTTATTTTCCTCAGGGAAATAGGTGGTATTTTTCCACTGTTTCCATGGCAATATTTTCCTTTTCATGTGGTGCTGTGGGCATGTCTGTGGGCCTGCTTAGATACAAATAACATGTTTTTGAACAGTCCAAGTTAAAGCACAAGAAAAACCCTTTGTCTTTATATTTCTATGCCCTTTTCCCCATTCTGAAAGGCTTAAGGAGAATGGTCATTTTGCATATTGAAACTGTTTTTATGTTGCCAGTGTAGGACTTTGTTATGCTTAACTATACCTGTTTGTAATGGGATTTATTTTTCTGACTTTGTTGATGTAGGGAGAGGGGGAAGGTAAGGAGAGAATATGTTCTTTCCTAACCACTGCTGAGACTCCAGCTTCTGCCACACTGATGGCTGAGATTATTAATGAACAGATATCCAAGAGGTCTGGACTCATCAGAGCAGGAGAGTGAGGCCTTCACCACGTGATGATACCCCTTGATTGGCAGTCATGCTACTTTTGATCCATGGCATTGTTGCCAAATCAGAATATAGAGTAAAACCTTTTTTAAGATTTATTTCATTTTACTCCAAAACAAAGCAGTGGGTAAATAACAAAAAGTGTCAAATTTTGAATTGGAAGCTTCTGAACAGACTTATCCTAAAGTGTAATTAGGAGGAGGTTCTCCCCTTTTGGAGATATTCACATGGAGACTGGAAACCCATTTGTTGAGTATGTTATAGCATTCTATTTGCAACTAAATCCAAAGGTTGTTTTTGTCCTAGCTTCCTCCCTCTATCCCCCACCCCGACCCTTGTCCCATGGCCATATCTAAGTTACATTATTATGGTTGGTGACCCATATTTTCTGGACCTAAAATCAGGCATCAGCTGTCTGTACAATAAATGTAGGAGTCATGTTAGTTCAGTATTTCTGGAATCATTGTCACCTCCAAATATTAACATACATATTAACATACATGCAGAGACCAGTACACCCAAATACTTGTGAGGAATTTGTTGTCTAGATTGACACTTTGTGACTCTCAAATGCTGACTTGAACCAGAACTCAGAAAAAACCAGTATCAATGACTAGTAGGTCCATTTATTCCCTTAAGGTATTTCATTTGTAGAATGGTACAGGCCCACTTTGACATGGATACAAAGTGGCCCCCAGTCCTTTCTGTAGCAGTAGTAACTGCCCCAAAAGGGAGCAGGAGGTCATAAAACAGATTCTTTGGTGTTGCTGCTCTTTCATCCATTGCTCCTGATTCGGCCTTTCTGGGGAACATTCTCTACATGGCAGGTCTACTAACTACTTGAAAATTGCTAATGTCAAACAAAGGCTTATAGATTTTTTACATCCTTCTCTCTGCCACCTTCACTCTCCACTCCCAGGCCTCTTTTTAACAGTTTTTCTTGCTTCTCACTGAATGTCATCATTAAGATTGAATTGGAAAAAACCTAATCCTAGAATATATTTGGATCCCCAAAACACATTTATCCAACTGTCTGAATTTGGTTTAATCATTGTGTCTACAAGACAATTTCAGTATTTAAAGAACTTGATTTTTTTTCCCTCTCTGTATATATAAAATTGAATCAGAAGTAATCAAGTACCTGTTAACCTGAGGTAGTATTGTATATTCAGAGGGATCAAAAATAATCTGGTTCAAGTCTGAGCTCTGCACTTGCACTCTCATAAGATAAAATGTTTTATCAATAAATGAACAAGTTCTAGCCTGTCTTTAGCAAGGACTTCGTCAAAGTATAATGATAGTCATTCTCTTGTTACAATTATTTCCTTTGTTACGTTTATAAACTATCAGGCTAATGACCCTTTATTTTCTGAGATAAAGTTTTTATCTTGTTTTTTGGACCTTTTACTTTTAAGAAGTGCCAGTTTAAAAAATACTCTCCATAAATAATCTTCTAAGGCTTCTGGGCAATTCTGTGCATTAAGTTCCTAAAATGTATGAGGCACCAATTGGAGATGCAAATATCTCCAGTAGATGTTGCATTCCCCTGAAAAGTATCGCTACTTTATAATTCAGTAATGTCTTTTCCTATAACAAGGCTTGTAGAGATTTTAAGCGCTAGCTAAATTTTGGCTAATTACAGATTTTACATTATCTATACTAGATCTCTCATTTTCCCCACATTTGACAAGTTATTATATGATTAAAATTGTTGTCACAGGGCAAGTGGAACTCCCTCAACCACTATTATCCCTTCTAAGGGAATAAAATCTGGTTTAGGAAACATGTACCATCAGCAAAACACTCCAGTTAATAGTAATGAGGCAAAATTCAACATACAAAAAAATCTAACCTAAAAAAGTATGTGGTTCAGTATATCTTGCTCCCTTTTGCCATATGACAATAGCTTCATTTACTTCAAATTGGTTATTTTCCAAATGGTTAGTGTCACCTTCCCAACACTGAGGAATAGGATTCTTTGTTATAGGACAGAACTGCCTTATGCCACACAGCTTAAGAGAAGCAGCTACCCAAGGTATCAAATTGGATTTTTGATGTTAAAAGGTATCAATTACATAGTATCAGGTACACCTAATACTGTGAAAAGTCCCAGGCTTCAAATTACCATACCCTGTTAGAATTGCTTTTATAGACACTGCTGTACCATATCTGTACCTTTTATGTTCTGAGAAAAGCCCAATCAAAGGGAAGATGAACAGTCATCTTCCACAAACCCACAAAGTGGAAAGCCTGCCAAATCAACAACCTCTTAGGAGAGTACTAGAATGAAAATGCCTGTCAGCACACCTCAAGTGGTTCCTAGAATTGTTTTTGGAAGTGAGAGCCAAAGAGCAAGAGGAAAATCCGTTTGAAAACGGGGAAGAGTGGTTTAGAAATACTACACGTTATTACTGAGGCAATAATTATATCCTTTCCTTTATGGTTTGTCTCTCTGGTCACAGTCTCAATACCCTGAGAAGGTTTAGGAATATACGGACAGTCTGGTTTGCTTTCCAGCTTTGTGGAATGGGACTGTACATCACAGGGCAAAGTCCTGTGCTCCCTTGGACCACGCCGAGCCCGGAGAGTCAACTACCCAGGGTATTCGTTTTGGGTTTATGTTAAAAGGGGCGAGACCATCAAACCAAAAGTTGTTGCCGTGATCTGATCACGTACAGCGTGGATAGGACAGAGTGTTGGCCAGCTTCAGGAAGACAAGTTCAGACCTGGTCTCTACACCACCTCTAATCATCCTCCCACCTTGCCCTTTAAAGCCTCTCACCAACTCGCTTCACATTCTTCCCCTACCCTTTTCACGGCGCCACTCATCTCCCTGCTCCCATGGCCATTCCTTTGCACAGTTTGCTTCCTCATGCCTGGGAAGACCAAGTTCTCCGGGTAAGAATCCCAGATCTGGAAGGACTCCTAATGTCCCTTCCAGAGGATCAGATGGGATACTTGTAAAGTGCTTGGCACAGGGCCTGGCCCGCAGCAAAAGCTTCAGAAATACGGGTTCCTGTCCTAGCTCCGGGCCCTTCCCTGGGCAGAGTCCCTGTATGTAGTAAGTGCTTCTTAAACTCACTCACGCTGCTGCGGAGTCAGGTTGTCGAAGGGCTGGGGCGCCCTCTGTGGGGGCCTGGGTGCACGGAGGCGGATGAGGCAGCTCAGGATGGTCCTGGTCTAGTGAGTGAGACCGCCCCTTCCCCTCCCCCCCCAGTCCTGCGCATGCGCTCAAGCAATGGCGTTACCTTAAAGCAGGTTCGCCTGGAAGGAAGAAAAACATGGGACCCTTTAAGAGAAACCTGGGAAACAAGGGTGTGGAAGCAGGGCATGCTGGGAAGCGGCGGCGGGGCAAGTTATTCAGCTTTGACTAAAGTACAGCTCTAGGGCTTGGCTAACTCGGTGGAGAGAGAACTAGTAACCTAAATGTTCTTATTTACATGAGGTGGGGCGGGGCAGCAGAGTAGGCCTTGGGAGTGTCTTCTGCGCGGGTGCAAGTCTTGGTGGAGGGGCGGCTCCATGTTGGCTTCTACCGCACTGCGGGTTATGGGTGTCGGGATATTTTCTTGTTGAAAGCCCACCTGCCTGAGGGCTAAAGTGGTCCTAGGAAACGTGGGGGCTGTTTTCCCGGCAGACAGACACGCATTTCTTTGAGGGAAACCAAGTAATTCCTTTCCTCTGGTGTCAGTCTTCAAGAAGCATTTATTAAGCGCCTGCTGTATGAAGAGAAAAATGACCACAGCTGTCCTCAAGGAGCCTAACGTTCCTCCGTAGATAGGAAGTATTGGAAATGTAGGGGGGGAGCCAAATTGTGGAAGACTTTAAATGCCACGCTGAGGATTTTGGAATTTGCCCTAGAGTGATTAGGGAGCCACTCAAGGGTTTTGAGTAAGACAATGACATCACTGTATCACAATGACATCACTATCTGTGTTTTCAGGGAAAATGTTAATTGTTCCATTTTGGGATATATCAAGTTTTAAATACCTACAGAGCAATCCGATGGAGGTATCCACCAGACAATGGGTACCGTGGGACTAGAATTCAATAGTGATATCATGGCTGGATGGGATATAAAGGCAAAGTCAAGACTTTTTAATGAAAACTGTGTTTTTAGGCAAATCAACCAGTCAACCAGCACTCAGTACCAATACTCCAGTAGCAGTCTGCTATGTGCCAGAAACTGGGGATTCAAAGACAAAAAAAAAAAAAGAGAGGATGCCAGCTTCTTTATATTCTTTCTGCCATAATCTTAGTCCTAGTTCTCATAACCTCTTCATTGGATTATTGCAATAATCTCCTACTAATTTACCACTTTATGTACATGCTTCCAGTTTAATCTTTTTAAATACAAAGTCCTGATCTAAAATAACTCCTTGGTGTATACATTTCATTATCTACTTATATGTATGTATATGGTTTCCCCCTGATAAAATATGAACTAGTGAGCAAGGACTTTTGTTTTTTGTCTTTGTATTCCTAAATCCTAGAGCAGCATTTACTACATATTTAAATAGTCAAATGGATCAGTGATGTCATCAATTTGATTGTTCCCTCTAGTGATGCAGACTACCACCTATCCTTGTCTTCCTATACTGTGTAACTCTTCCATGTCTTCCTCACAGAGGGCCTACCTGATAGGTTGGAGGCCGTGGTGTCAGAGTCCTTTTGGGCTGGCATCCCAAAGTTTTCTCCTTGCTCATTGGAACTGTAGTGCTGCAACACCCCACCTGGATTCCAACTTCTAGATTCCTGTTGCTCATGGTCCCAGTCCAGACTGGAGACTCCACTCCATGTACTTTGAACAGGAAAAGAATGAACTGATCAAATTGGCCCAATTTCTCAAAGGCCATAAGGCCTCAAAGGGGAATGAGACCCTTAGGCTTTTCCCTTGTGGGTAACATGGTCTTTCACTGGCTACCTACATCCTACCCAGAGCACAACTGAAGACAAAGAGTTGAAAAGTGGCAGAGGAAGTTAACCTAAGGTAACAGATTTTTTTTTAATACCTCCAAAGCCAGTCAGTAAGTCTTCCCTTCATCAGGTAGTTTTATAACCAGAACCAACTATCTAAGTACACATATGCTCCGATCTCTTCAAAGCACTTTACATGCATATGTGAAAATGGAGTGGTTAATGACTTTACTAACCACCTTCATTTGCCTGAGCTCCATTATTATGCAGAAGAGGCTGGATTGATCTGGGAATCAGAATCAACCAATCAGGAGAAAAACTGATCATCCTTTAAGCTTGACATACTGGAGATCTTTTGCAGTATTCACTTGCTGAACCCAGAAATCCCTCTGCTGTGCTGGGAACCACAGAACTAACTTAAGCTGGTTCTTGCCACATAGATATACAAAGAGCATACAAGCTCTATTGGATGGAAGCAACACAAGCATTCTAGTTCTGGGACCTTAGGGACTCTTCAGCTTGACCCTCTTCCTTGTTCTGTGCAGGCATATCATGATCTCTGGGAAATGTCCCTCTCCCTGGGAAACAAAAACTGAACCCTCACTGGGCCATGACACTTCCATTCCTGATGGGGGGCTTGTGCTTGGATCCCATTTGCAAGATCACATTTTTTCCTAGCCTCAAAATACTATACCTGACAGTTTTCTTCTCACCCAAAGGACACTGTGCCTAGCAGTAACTCATGAGTTGGGCCCCAGTAAGACAAACTACCTTTCCCCATTACAAGAACAAGAATTTCCTTTGTAAAAACAGGACTATCTTGCAACCACAGAATTAACATGTATTGACTCCCACAGTTACCATATACAATCCAGAGGTCAACTAGCAAAGCTATCTTTTTTTTTTAGGGGGGGAAGACAAAGCAATTGGGGTTAAGTGACTTGCCTAAGGTCATACAGCTAGTAAATGTGTCAAGTGTCAGACTGGATTTCAATTTAGGTCCTCCTGACTCCAGGGCTGGTGCCCTATTCACTGAGCCATCTAGCTACCCCCCAAAGCTATCTTGCTACAGACATAACAGACCAAAAATACACCCCTGATAAACCCCTTCTCCTGGTTTCCATTATTTAATGACCCTAGGTCCCAGAAGAGGACCCTAAATGAAACAGTTCAATCAGAGATTATAAAGTGTTTATTGTCTGAGAAGAGCTTGCAAAAAACTTGCAAGGGAGCAGAGAGAGAGAGTTCTCAGCTGCTCCCAGGGGAGTAGAAAAAGGCTGAGGTAAAATATGGTTTCAAGAAACATTCAGGTGGGATGGGTGGGTGGGCTGTTAAAGGAGAAGATATCTGTATGATGGGGTGATGGGACCTGGACCCTGAATTTTCCCATAGATTTCTGCAGCCATTCCCTGACATCTCACCAGAGGCATCAGGCCCATCCCAGTCCACCTAGATATTAAATAGTCCTTTCAGGACTCCTTTCACTGTGGCTCTCCCACCCAGCCCAGATCACTTCACTGTTTGCACCTGGGCCCCCCCAGGCTACCTGATGCTTCTTAATTCCATCTAGACCTTTTCCTGGGTGTCACCTTGGCCACCCCAGGGTATTTACCACTCCTTAATCCCATCCAAATCTTCTCACAGTCTTTTTTTCTTTGTGTATAAGTATTAGTTCTATCTGTATCAAATTTGAAGACTGACTAGGAACTCTGCCTGCTCATCACAAATAAACCTTGCTACTTTGAAAGAAGACTTGAATGATCAAATTCTTTTGAGGCAGACCCCCCTGTATCCTTGCATTTCAGGGTTCCCAGTACCCCAAACTGCAACATGTAGACACAATAAGCTAGGCAGCAGGATGTTTAGAAAGTCTCCCCTCCAAAATTTCCTCAACTGTAAAACAAGGAGGTTGGACTAAAGAGCCTCTGAGGATATTTCTAGCTCTAGATCTATGAACCTGTGATCCTATGAAATTCTGTATTCAGTTCAGTTTAACAAATATTTATTAAACATCTATACTGTACAAGACACTGGTCTAGGAAGTGGCAGAGTTTCTGGTCTTATCATACATCATTCCCCTTCGTGGAGACAATGATCCAGCAAACTGAATCTTCATATTGTTTCTCATACATGGCACTCCATCTCCCAACTCTGTGTTTTTGTACATATATATATATGTGTGTGTGTGTATGTGTGTGTGTGTTTGTAAGTACACATGCACAGAATGTATAGATGTCTATTTCTCCCCTGTATAAATCATAAGCTCGTTAAGGACAAAGACCATTTCTTTTTGTATCCCTAGTACCCAGCATATAGGATGGATAGGGTTAGGCCCAGACATGAAGACCTGCTACAGATGAACTTTTTGTTGCTAGGCCACCTTGCCTCTCTGTTGTTGCACTATGCTATTTGATTCTTTGTCTAGACACAAATGAATGGAATAAAAGTGAAAAACTTCTCAGGTAACATTCCAGGAATCTGAACAGAATTGTAATAAAGCACCAAAGACTTAGCACCCTGAGCTGGGAGCCTGGGACCCCTGCCTTACTTCCCCAGTCATAAGTTGAAGTTTTTGCTAAGTTTGGCTAAGGGTAGGAGAGGAAAGCACAGACCCTGCAAATTTAACCATAGGCCGGAATGTCCCAGACTTGTTTCCACTGACCACCATCTGACTTGTACAAATATAAAATTGGAAATCCTGTTGTGGAACTTCGGACAGGTCACCACATCCTAAAATTCCCATGATTCATAAAATATTGTCTGCTTTCGTATCTATATTGATATTGTTAGAACATTTATCTTATGTTATCTATTAGATATTAGATAGATATTCTGTTATCTATTAGAACATATTAAAACAGGTTATCTATTAGAACATTTCATATCTATGTTGATACTGATGACATATTTTGTCTGTTTTAATGTCTGCTAGAGATGTACCTTCTGATTTTTGATATTACTAACATTTCACCTGCAATGCCAGCAAATTTTTACAGTTAAGATTGTGCGCCTCAGTTCCTAATTAATGGAAACAGGACAGGACAAAGTGGGGGGAGGAGGGGAAGGGTGGTCTTTTGGGTATATAACCAAGCTTTGCATTTTGTATTTTGCCTCTAGTACCAGACTTCCTCTGGTAGCAAGACTGCCCTTCTCGCAAGAAGAAATAATTAAATAAATCCTTCCTGTCTCTACTTGGACATATCTCTGCTTATTTTATTTCAGGCAAGGGACATCTTTGTCCCACACACAAATATATAAATTAAAGTTTAGCCCCACTGCTTTGGATCTCCATCCAATTTCTCTCGCCCAGTGGTATAAAGAAAACTTTTTGTGTATAACCTGTGTGAGCTTTTTGGTATATTTGGAGTTAACAGTGGTTGCAAACTTTTGTGACTCTGGTCATTTGTTACCAGAGTTGACATAGATGATCCCTAATGCCCCTTCCAGGTTTAAATCTATAATCCTACGATCAAGAGAGAAAGTTACTTGCTAGGGTCAGAAGCTAATATATGATGTGAATCCAGGTCTCCTGACTCTAAGTGCAATGAATTTCTCAATGTATCTATGAGTAGAGTAATGAGTAGAAATTGTAAAGGCACATTGTGATGCCACTTTAAGAAAAAAAATTTCTAAAAGTAAGTGTTGTCCCAAAGTGCAATGTCTGAACTGTAACAGCAGGTTGCGGATCACTGGATGTTTGAAAGGACAGACTGGCTAGGGAGACGGTGCTGTTAACATATTTTCCAGTATAATGGATAACCGAGAGACAAGACAGTAAAATAAATTATAATTTGATAGGAGTGTTTATTAACTGGCTGGTGACTGCCTCTCAGAGGGAAAGACAGTCCCGAGCTTTCTGTTAGACATAATTTTATAGAAAATGTGGTTACTAGCAACAGAATATGTTTCTAAGGGGGTGCAGTGCCTTTAGCATTGTTTCTATTGAAGCAAAGCTTTCTCAGTATTACTCTTATTGAGGCAAAGCCTTCTCAATATTATTCCTATTGAAGCAAAGCCTTAGTATTATTTCTACTGAAGTGAAACAGACCTGAATCCGTGGGAATCTGTGGCATGTTTCTAGCAACACAGGTGAAACATTTCTTTACTATTGGGGCCTATTAGGTGGTTTCCAAGGAACCTAGTAGGGGTCCCCTCTAGCAGGTTTAAGGTGTCTTTGCTGTATAATTTCTGGTGGGCACTTCACCAGGAAAGACAGCTCACATCATCCCTATGAACTTGTCTCCATCGAAGGTGAGAATAGAGTGGGAGAAGAGAATGTATAAATGAAAAGGCATTTATTTAATGCTTATTTATGTGTCAGACACTGGAGAGAGAGGAAGGGGAGGGGAGAGGGGGGAGAGAGAGGGACAGACAGAAAGCCATACAGATTCTAATAAGGGAAGAGAAGGGAGTGGAGAGGAGGTTGTAAAGGGGTCGCTGACAGATGATAGGGCCAGGCTGGCTGGCAGGATTGTACATGAAACTGAAGCAAGGTCCCATGTTTCAGCCCCACACCCAGCTCCCTCGCTGTAGAATTGGGAGCCAGCACCTGGAAGCTCCCTCTTGCCTGTCTTCCTACAAGTAAGAATGATCCATCAAGTTGCACCCTTCCACCCCCACCAACTTCCTAGAGAAAATGCTGCAGGGGGAATCAGCAACTGGAAGTCTGTGTTCACGTGCTTCTGGTGCGGCCATGGTGCTTTCTGGGGTAGGGAAGGCAAGCACTCCCTCTCTCTTGGTGAGTCTTGGGATGGGCTCTCGAGGATGGGGAGAGAAGGGGTGGAGCCAGAGATGGGTGGGATGGATGGAAGGAAGCTCTCCTCCATTCCAGTGTCTCTCAGCCTCTTCTAGGAGACAGAAGGCAAGGGGAGGGTGCCCCGGGGGCTGCTGGGAAAAGCCACTTCTCTCCTCCCCTCTGGACATGCCTCCTAGAATCTCATAAACTGAGTCTGTCTGAGTTCAGAGTGGGCTCGGCCTTCAAGGTTGGATAGGAATTAAAGCCCTAGTGGGCAGGCCTAGAGAGGATGGAGGCCCATTTCAGGAAGGGCTTGCCTTTGCTGGGGTTGGGGGTCAGAGCCAATGGTGGCCAGTAGGGTTTGGGGGAAAGGAGAGTTAGGGAAAAGTGGGTCCTTGAATGCCAGGGTCGGAAGTCTGTACTTTATTGGGAACCATGCAGTAGCCCCCAGGTGAAGGGGGTTACCCTTTGGATCAAGGGGCAGTTAAGGGTTGGAGTGGGCCTGAAAGGTGGAGGGGAAGTGACCAGTGAGAGACTGAGGTGACCAAAGAAGAAGCATGCCCAGGTTTCCTCTCCCCTTCTCTGGTTTAGGGCCAAACTGCCATTGAAGAGACCAGAGAATGAGGAACTGATCAAGGTGCTGATGAATGGAAGAGCAAGAACCACTTTGATGATGGAGACTTGGGCTGGAGTAACGCAGTCTAGGGTAGACTGGAACAGGATGAAGTATAAAGTGGGATTTATTCATGGAAAGGGGAAAGGAATATAGAAGCAGGGACACAAACACAGGTATCATGAAAGAACACAATCAGGAAACCTCAGATTGACTCTTTGTTCTGACGTTAACTTTCTGAGGAACTATCGGCAAATAACTTTATTTCTCTGGGTTTTAATTTACTCATATATAAAATGGTGCGGATGGACCAGATGGTAGCTTTAATGCCATAGGACATTACATTACAGACTGTGTGGAACTCAGTAAAAAATGCCCCCTATTAGAGTGGGTATCCAGGAGGAGAGGAAAATAATAATCAAATAAGTAGTAGCATGGATCCAGTTTGTTGCAGTCTTTGAAATTGATACTGCAGGCAAGTAGACTCATTGGCACTTCCAAAAGGAGGGAAATTACAAAATTACTTTATTCTGGGTAAAAAGGAGCCATGAGTGACTAGAGACAAGGAAGCCAAATGGTGGGGTTTTGCAGTAACCAAGTGTGTCCTGGTAGTGAAATGTAAAAGGGTAGAGGATCCTACAAGTTAAGGGCCTAACAATTCAGTAATCTGGGAATTAGTAGCAGAGCACACACCCTGGATAGCTACTGGGGAGGAACTTAGATTTCTTGTGAAAATCAAGAATCCCACAGCTGGAAGGTCTATCATCTAGTCCTAACCCTGCCAAAATCACACCCCACTACAGTGCTCTTAAGAAGAGGTCATCTGGTAGGATTGGATAACGATGGTGAATGCTAGCTCTGAAAATAACTAGTCCTGTGACCCTGGACAAATCACTTAACCTCTTTGAGTCCCACTTTTCTCATCTAAAAGGGAGAGTAATAACTGCTTTCACTGTCTGTCCCAGAAGGTTATAAGGAAGGCATTTTGTAAACCATAAAGTGCTTTAGAAATGGGATTTAATTGTTCCAGAAGCTTTTCTACTAGAGAATGGCCCTGACTTTTATTACCATAGATACTTGTTTTCACAGCAGACTATTATGTTAGCAATATTCTTTCATGTCTCAGTAGATGACACACTCTTCCCAAGGGTAGCTTGTGAAATCTTTACATCTTTGCCAGGGAGAAGCCAGTTGAAGTGAGGACATTAGCTCTTAAGTAAAGGATGGTAACTACTGAAGTTATAGCCCTGGTTTCTCAAGTCTTGGGTGACCAAGAGTGGGAGGAGGAACCAGTTTTGGAGACAAAGATCCAACCTTTGAGGTATTATCACTACTATTAGTCAGATCTTCCATCAGTGACTTTGAAAGTTTCAATATCAGGACACATATGGGACCCACAAGGCCTGAAGACACCTCTGAGAACTCTATCAAAGGTGGCTGAGATGTGACAAGCATGGAAAGGAAGAGGTCCTGGGTTGGCTGATGCTAGAGCAGTTCCTCACCATCCTACCAGGACAGATTCAGACCTGGGTGCAAGTCTACAAAATAGAAAGGAAACTGGCTTGTCAGATGATTTCCAGAGACTACTTGAAGGATCAGGACAGAAAGTGAGATTGGAGAAGAAAACTTCATTACTTTGGGAAGTACTGGTCACCTGCTTACTCCTCATTTCAGCCAAATAGACAGTGATTTGGAATGTGAAGTAACCTTCTGTATCAGCAAGCACCCCAGCGTCCCCAGGGTGTCTGCCAACACAGGTTCTTGGATCTGCTTTGATAAAGGAAAGCAACTCAAAATGGGTTAACAAGCTTATTTTAACTAGTCAAATATGTATCGTTTACCTAGTTCAGGGGAAAAAGGTCAGCACCCCGAACTTCAGAATACACAGAATTATCAAGACAGAGAAACAGATCAAGTAGACAGTTTACAAACTGTCCAACCATTACATCCATACCAAATCAACATCTGGGTTTCAACATCTGGGTTTTTCAAAGCTTGGGTACTCTCAACAATGGCTTCCCAGAGTTTCATCTGATCAAATCACAGAACACTTCTCAAAGTGAGCCCCAAAACAAAGCTACACATCAGGGCTTATATAGCCTTCTTCTGGCTCAGAGAATGTAAACAACCTTATTGACTCACGGCCCAATCAAAAAGTATCTACTGAAAAACAAGCCTACCACCCCAGGCTCCAGGTGTACTTTAGCCTAGGGGCAGGGAAGATCTTTAAATTTGCATTGCCATTACACCTTCCTTCCTTTTCAAACTTCAGAACTCCAGGGTGCCATGATCCCTTCATTGTGAGCTCTTCCTCTGCTGATAAAGATCTCGATCTTCTCAGCTTGGTTGATGGCATCTCCTAGTATTTTGATCATCTCTTGTAAAGCCTTCCTAAGCTAGATGGATCTTCAGCAACCTAGCCACTTGCCAGGCTTTTAAACAAAGTGCCCACTGTTTATCAGATCATTCTGCCAGATACTGAGGGAAATAGAATCTAGGGTACACCCGATTCCTGCCCCTATAGATCTCACACAGTGCATGGTGCACAGCTCTAAAAAAAGCAGCCCATGACATGCATCTCAGGGGTTCATAGGAGTGTTTTTTAAAAATTCATTTTGAACTTAATACATAAAGACAAAAAAAAAAACCCAAACATTTCCATGTACACAGCATAACATAAAAGGAGGATTCACTATAAAACCATGAATTTACATTTCAGACTTTTATATTTTTTCCCCACCCCATCATACAGATGGCTATCATTAGACACAAATACACACATATATCTATATATATGTAAAACCCTACTATACATACTTCTTTTTATCATATTTCTCTGGAGGCAGATAGCATCTTACATCATATGTCCTTTGTAGCTGATTTCTGGTATTTATAATCAAACTGATTTAGCTGCTCACAGTTCTTAAAATAATATTACTCTTACTATATACAGTGTTCTCTTGGTTCTGCACATTCTGCTCTTCATTATTTCATGCAAATCTTTCCATGTTCTAAAATCAACAAGCTTATCATTTCTTATAGCAAAGTAGTATTTCATCATGATCATATCTCACAGCTTATTTAGACATTCATACCAATTGACAGGCATCCCTGCAATTTCCTGTTTTTTGCTACTACAAAGAGATCTGCTGTAGATACTTTAGAACATATAAGTTCTTTTCCTTTTTCCCTACTCATCTTGGGAAACAAACCTATTGGTACTGCTGGGTAAAAGGGTATAGACAGTTTAACAACTCTTTGGGCATAATTCCAGATTGCTCTCCAAAATGGTTGGATTAATTCACAGTTCCACCAACACTGAATTAGTGTCTCAATTATTCCACATCCCCTCCAGCAATTTTTGCTTTCTCCTATCATTTTAGCCAATCTGACAGGTATAAAATGATATCTGAAGGTTTTAATTTGCATTTGTCTAATCAGTGATTTAGAGCATTTTTATATATGACTATAAACTCTTTTGATTTCTTCATTGGAAAACTATCTCTTCCTATCCTTTGATCATTTTATCAATTGGGGAATGACTCATATTCTTATAGATTTGACAAAGTTCTTTAAATATTTGAGATATGAGACCTTTATCTGGGAAACTGTCTCTATAAACTTTTCCCCAATTTTCGCTTTCCTTCTGCTATTGGAAACACTAGCTTTATTTGTACAAAATCTTTTTAATTTAATGTAATCAAAATTATCCACTTTATACCTCTCTGCTATCTCTTGTTTATTTGCAAATTGTTTGACTATCCTTAAGTCTGAGAGGCAATAAAACAAAATACCATGTTTTAATTTTCTTGTGATATCTCCTTTTATGTCAACACAGTAGCATTTGTTGAGATCTGGGTAAGGGAAAGACTGCTGCTGACAAATCGTGAGCAAAGGCTTCCTAGAGTGGATGGCATTTGAGGGGATATTAGAGGCTGGTTAGGGATTAAACAAATGGCAAAGGGGAGTAAAGAAGTTCCAGTTATTGGTAAAAAAAAAAAAATTAAAAAAAAAACCCACCCTTAAATAGTCCTGGTCTTGACATTCGTACTTTTTGGTAAAAGCAGCTTAAATTTTTGCTTTTCCAGCAGAATCTTTGAGCATCTAGGGTTACCTCCAGGCTCCACTGACAGCCAGAAAAACTTTAGTGGCAGGATTTACCAAAAGAAGGCAGATTTTTTTAAGAGGCCAAAGAGTACTTAACTTCATATATCCCTTTGATCTTTGGCCTCTTGCAGTTCTGTTTATTCAACAAACATTTTATAGGCACATACTATATGGAGGGCACTGGGATTGATGCTTGGAATATGAAGGACCAAAATGAAATAATCCCTTGTCCTGCAGGAGCTGACATTTTCCTGAGGTGGGGTGGTAGGGGAGGTGATGAGAGAGAGAGAGAGAGGTAGTAAATATAAATAAGTATAATACAAGGTAGGAAAGGAGGTGAGGGAGATTATGAGACAGAATAGTCTAGGAAAATTTGAGGGAGAGTACATTAAGAATGGTGGGCAGGGGGTGATCAGAAAACACTTCATGGGAAAAGACCTGAGCTGGGTCTTGAAGGAAGAGAAGGATTCTGAAGGGCAAAGATAAAAAAATAATAATACATGCCAGGCCTTGTGTATAGCTTATGTGAGTGCATGGAAATGAGAGTTGGCATGCATAGTGAGGAGCTAGGAAGGAAGTATTCTTCTTTGGTTGAAACATGGATTGTGTGCATGAGAGAAATATGAAATAAGGATACGAAAGGAAATAGGAGCCAGATGGTGGAGGGTCATGAGTACTGTACGAAGGCACAAAAACCCAGTGAAAAGGGGGGGCTAGGAGGCTCAGTGAATAGAGTACTGGCTCTGGAGTCAGGAGGACCTGAGTTCAAATCTGGCCTCAGACACTTGACACAACTAGCCAGGTGACCTTGGGCAAGCCACTTAACCCCAACTGCCCTACCTTCCCCCCTCCAAAAGGCAAAAAAAAGAGTGAAAAGAAGAATTCTTGAAAAGCAGAAGTGGTCAAATGGATGTGCAAAAAATCACAAAGCATGGAGGATCACGGACATGACTGTAAGTAGTAGGGTGGGAGCCAGTACTATTAAAACTGAGATAGAAGAAATTATTGCTAGGACAAGCTCTTAGAAGAAGATAAAAGGGGAGTGATGAAGGCCACACAGTATTGATAGCTTAAGTAATCTAGATTGGATAATAGCATTTATATGGCACATTAAGGTTTGCAAAGTGCTATACAATTATCTCATCCTCACAACAACCCCATTTTATAGATGAGGAAACTGAGGCAGACAGGTTAAGTGACTTATCCAAGGTCACATGAATCAAGTATCCTCCCTGCCCTTGCCTATTCCCCATGGTATCTCCTCTGAGGTTTAGAGGATAGTTTTCACAAAGATTTCCTTACACTCTTATCCCATATATTTACATTTCCTATTCCATTCACAGATACAAGAAGTACTTTTGCCAGTGACAGTCATCCTGGACACAGTACAAGAGGCTGTTCCCACAATATCCCTGAGAGGCTGTTCATCAGCTGAAATCTTCCTGGATCCTTATAATTGTGGGGCTGTGCCTTGGCAAGGCTCTAGTCTATATGGTATAGTCTATATTGCACTCCTCTGGGCCTTCATTCTCAGACCTCAGCTTCACATTTACCTTAGAATCATGTTGGGGGCCACTTGATGCCAGCATCAAGTGTGAGTGGAGGTGTGAGATGAACCAGGCCAGGCAGGAAGTTCAGGATAGAACTCCATTTATTGATTCTCTGAACAAGATTTTTATAGAGCAAAGAGACAAAGAAGGTAACTATCAATCATTATATTCACATAACATCAGGCAGACCTTGAAGGCTATCATGTCCTTTCTAGTGTTCCCATACAGGATGAGCTCTGTTCTTTGCATGTCTTGGAGAGTGGTGAGCCAACATCCTGTTGGCCTGGGCGCAGCTGCAAGGAGCTGGCTGTTTCTACCTGCCTAACTTAGAGTTGGCCCTCAATATAATCATACAATATAGAGCTTGAAGAGGCCTTAGAGATCATCTCCTAAGCCCTCAGATTTCTCCTTTTATCCTATCTAGTCTCTTCTTTTCCATCTACCCCTCATTGGAAGTCACTGGAACTCTGCTCAATTTATATACAAATTTGAGTGATTTCCTGTTCTTTCTGTCCATTCCTGCAAAATGTCTTTGCCTTAAGTTGTTGGGAACATTGCCATAAAGATAGGGAGTAATTGGGAGACAGTTTTGACAAGAGATGGCAATTTGGTGGAATGGGAAGAGAGCTGGATTTGGAATCAGTGAGCCTGATTTTGGATCCTGGTTCAGTCACTTAATACACATGTGACCCTGGGCAAGTCAGTCACTTTAAGTCTCAATTTCCTCATTTGTAAAGTGAGGGAGCTGGACTAGATGACTTCTGTGGTCCTTTCCAATTCTAAATTTATGACACTAAGAATCCTAATGTCATCAGTCAATTTAGTAGTAGGGAGGAAAGTTTTCTAGGTACTTATGAATCCACTCTGTGTAAGAAAGGCAGTGATTATCATTTGGGAAATTCAGGGCAGGATTTACTCATGTTTCTTTGTCTTTCAGCTCTTCCTACTCCCTAGATTCCTACCTTTCCCAAAGAGAGGATCCCAGAAGACCAGATGAAGGTGACCATGCCTCTGATGGCCAGGGTCCTGGTGAATTGTGGTTCCCCCTGACCTTCCTAAGATCCTGTTCCTTGCTCCTTAGTATAACTGTAGCATATTTCCTCATTTTGTGGTTTCTTATTATAATAATAGCCCAGCGCAGTATATGATCTTCATACTAGATAACATCCTTCACGTAGGGTACTCTCTTGATTTCCCCATATATACAACCCAGCCCTCATTATACTGCTTCTGTACCTCATTCAGAGACTGATTGATCGAGTTTTTCCCTGGCTAGCAGGAACATGTTTCAGGAGTTGGTGACATTTGAGGATGTGGCTGTGTACTTCACCCAGAAGGAATGGGCAGATCTGGCTCCAGCTCAGAGGACCCCGTACAGAGACGTGATGTTGGAAAATTATGGGAACCTAGCTTCCCTGGGTAAGGCCTTTCTGCCCCTGTAACTTGGGAACTATACACTGGGGCATCTTTGCTTCAAGTTCTTTAGTACCTGCAGAAACAATTGTGCATTGGCTTGTAAGTTATAATGTTAGGTTATGATTGAGTGTCTGTCATGTGGAAGAGAAATTAGACTTGTTCTAGTTGGCCCCAGAGGGCAGAATTACATAGTGAGGGAAAGCTACAGAAAAGCAGATTTCAGCAAGTTATAGGGAAAAAATTTCCCAATTATAATTCACTCTAAAAATGGAATGGGCTGCCTCCAGAGATACTGGATGACCACTTATCAGGGATGTCATGGAGCCAATGCCTATTCTGGTATAAGTTGGACTCGAGGTCCTCTGAGGCTCCTCTCAGATTTAAAGTTGTGTGTATTATTTAGGTATGTGTCGGAAGGGTTCTTCAGTGTAGCTGCGAATGACCAATACCAGTAAAGTTGGTTCTTCACATATGACTGAATCCTTTAGAATTCTATTGAAAAAAATTAGCCTTCCTCTTAAAAGCATGTGCTGAAATTTATTAACAAAAGAGGCATTTCCCTGCAGAAAGAATTGACTTTAGTATTTAGAAAATATAGCAATATGCACAGATAGGAAATGAGAATGAGACAAGACTCAATCAAATAAAATGTTTTTATTTGATGAATATATTTTATATTTTTATAACATTGTAAGTAATTTGATATTTATAGTTTTGCTCATTATTTGATTGTTTTGTTGATGTGCATTAAATTTATAACAAAATTACTTTTAAAGTGATGAACAAAGGAGAGTTATAGTACCTGATAAATTCTTCTGGCATCACCAGTCCACTTGAATAGCAGGACTAGATGTGAATATTGTCAGGCCAAATCACGTTTTCTCCTGCTCATGTCTTTTTCTCATTTTTCATCCTTTCTTGTATCTTTTCCCTTGTTTCCTTTTTCTATCTTTTCTTATGTCTTTTACCAAGAGGTAGACAGACATATTGTAGAATTGAAGTACACAAACATATTTATTTCAATTGTATAATAATAGTTATTTCTTCTGTTCAAATATGGACAATAGCAATACATATATATATACATATATATGTATACCTTAATTCTATAATAATTATATGTAGCTATTATTTTGTTTAAATTTGCTTTTATTTTTTTGTGACTCAATTTCTTTTTCTGGATATTGGTAACTTTTGAAAGAAAAAGATTCTCTTATGAGAGGTGATGTTTTCTTACTACTGTTAGAACTTCCTACTCCCTTTGACAAAGAGAGAACAAAAAAGGAATTATAATTCTAAAGCCAAATCATCCTAACTACTTTGCCTCAACCTTCCAGTGGCCACTATCTTGAACCACTCACATAGGAAGAACCCATATACCTTTTCTTCTATACCTTCCTATTATGTTTCCTTTCTTCCTCTATTCAGGAAAACTGGGCTGGCTGCAGCGAATTTTTTTTAACATTTGTTTTTAAAACTTTGATTTCCAAATTCTTTCCCTTCTTCTCTCCTCACCCACCCCCACTGGGAAGATAAGCAATTCAATATAGGTTGTACATGTGTAGTTACACAAAATGTTTCCATAGTAGTTATATTGTGAAAGATTAACTGTATTTCCCTCTATCCTATCCCACTCCCCACTTATTCTATTTTCTACTTTGACCCTGTCACTTTTCAAACATATGTGCTTCTAACTACCCTCTCCCCCAAGCTGCCCTCCCTTCTATCATCCTCTCTCTTATCCCCTTCTGCCCTACGTTCCTGTAGGATAAGATACCCAAATGAGTGTATATGTTATTCCTTCCTTAAGCCAAATTCAGTGAGAGTAAGGTTGACCCATTCCCTTTCATCTTCCTGCTCTTCCCCTCCATTATAACAGTTTTCTCTTGCCTCTTTTTTATGAGATAATTTGCCCTATTCTATATCTCCTTTTCTCATTATATTCCTCTCTCACCTCTTAATTTTATTTTTCAGATATCATCCCTTCCTATTCAACTGATCCTGTGCCCTCTGTCTAAGTATGCATGTACACACATATACATACACTCACATATGCATTTATATATATATATATACACACCCTCCTATACATATATATTCCCTTCAACTATCCTCATACTGAGAAAAGTCTTATGAGTTACAGTTATTGTTTTTCTGTGTAGGAATGTAAATAGTTCAATTTTAATATATTCCTTATGATTTCTTTTTCCTATTTACCTTCTCATTCTTCTCTTGTTTCTTATATTTAAAAGTCAAATTTTCTGTTCAGCTCTGGTTTTTTCATCAAGAATGCTTGAAAGTCCTCTATTTCATTGAATTACCATATTTTCCCCTGAAGCATTATACTCAGTTTTTCTGGGTAGGTAATTCTTGGTTTTAATCCTAGCTCCTCTGACTTCCAAAATATCATATTCCAAGCCCTTCAGTCCCTTAGATCTAACAGCTTTCTAGATCTTGTGTTATCCTGATTGTGTTTCTACAGTATTCAAATTGTTTCTTCCTGACAGCTTGTAATATTTTCTCCTTGACCTGGGCCAAACTCTGGAATTTGAGTATGATATTCCTTAGAGTTTTTGGAGGAATCTTTTTCAAGAGGTGATCAGTGAATTCTTTCGATTTCTATTTCGCCCTCTGGTTCTAGAATATCAGGGCAATTTTCCTTGAGAATTTCTTGAAGGATGATTTCTAGCCTCTTTTTTTGATCATGGCTTTCAGGTAGTTCAGTAATTTTTAAATTATCTCTCCTAGATATATTTTCCAGGTCACTGGTTTTTCTTTCCTTTTTTTAATCAAATGATTAACTTCTGGTTTACATCATTCATTTCCACCAGATTTTGAGTTACAAATTTTCCCCCCATTTTTCCCCTACCCACCACCCCAAAATAGCGATCCCACTGCATATCCCCTCCTCCAATCTGCTCTTCTCCCATACCCCCTTCTACTTTCTAGTAGGGCATGGTGGATCTCTATGCCCCAGTGCCTGTATATCTTATTTCCCAGTTACATGTAAAATAATATTAATAATATATATATATATATATTTATATTTATATTTAAACATCTGGTTTTAAAACTTTGAATTCCAGATTCATTCCCTTCCTCCCTTGTCACCCACCATTACTGGGAAGATAAGCAATTCAGTACAGGTTGTACATGTGTAGCTATGCAAAACATTTCCATAGTGGATATATTGTGAAAGACTGATTATATTTCCTTCCCTCCTATCCCACTTCCCACTTGTTCTATTCTCTACTTTGATCCTGTCCCTTTTCAAAAGTGGTTGCTTCCAACTTCCCTCCCCCACCCCCTGCCTGCCCTCCCTTTCATCATCCCCCCTCTCATCTCCTTTCCCCCTACTCTCCCGTAGGGTGAGAAACCCTATTTAGTATGTATGCTATTCCTTCCCTAAGCCAAATTCAATGAGAATAAGGTTGACCCATTCCCTTTTGCCTTCCTGTTCTTCCCCTCCATTGTAATCATTTTCCCTTGCCTCTTCTATATAAGATAGTTTATCCCATTCTGTCTCTCCCCATCTCCTCTCATTATATTCCTCTCTCATCCCTTAATTTCATCTTTTAAGTATCATCCCTTCCTATTAAATTGGTCCTGTGCCCTCTCTCTATGTATACCTGTAAACATATATACACACATTCACATATGTATTTATACGCTCATATACCCTCCTATATAGAGATATATGTATGTGTGTATATATGTATATTATATATATATATATATTTCTATTCCCTTCAACTATTCTCATACTGAGAAAAGTTACATCAGTTACAATTATTGCTATTCCATGTAAGAATGTAAATAGTTCAAATTTGATAAGTTCCTTATGATTTCTTTTCCTTGTTTACCTTCTCATGCTTCTTGTTACCTGAATGTCAAATTTTTTATTCAACTCTGGTTTTTTCAGCAAGAATGCTTGAAAGACCTCTATTCCACTGAATGACCATATTTTCACCTGAAACATGATACTCAGTTTTGCTGGGTAGGTGATTCTTGGTTTTAATCCCAGCTCCTTTTACCTCTGGAATATCATATTCCAAGCCCTTCGATCCCTCAGTGTAGAAGCTGCCAGATCCTGTGTTATCCTGATTGTGTTTCCACAATATTGAAATTATTTCCTCCTGGCTGCTTGTAATATTTTCTCCTTGATCTGGGAACTCTGGAACCTGGCTATAATATTCCTAGGAGTTTTCTTTTGGGGATCTTTTTCAGGAGGTGATCGGTGGATCCTTTCAACCTCTATTTTGCCCTCTGGTTCTAAAACATCAGGGCAGTTTTCCTTGAGAATTTCTTGAAGGATGATTTCTAGGCTCTTTTTTTGATCATGGCTTTTATGTAGTCCAATAATTTTTAAGTTATCTCTCCTGGATTTATTTTCCAGGTCAGTGGTTTTTCCACTGAGATATTTCACATTGTCTTCTATTTTTTCATTTGTTTGGATCTGTTTAATAGTATCTTGATTTCTCATAAAGTCATTAGCTTCCATTTGCTCTAATCTAATTATGAAGGAATTATTCTCTTCAGTGAGCTTTTGAAATTCCTTTTCCATCTGGCAAATCCGGCTTTTTAAGGCATTTTTCTCCTCATTGGCTTTTTGGGCCTCTTTTGCCATTTGGGTTAGTCTTTTTTTTTTAAGCAATTGGGGTTAAGTAACTTGCTCAAGGTTACATGGCCAGTTATTTCTGGGTGTGGTGCTAAGTGTCTGAGCCCGGATTCGATCCCCAGGTATCCCGACACTGGGGCTGGTGCTCTTACTCACTGAGCCACCTGGCCACCCCTAAGCAATTGAGGTTTTAAGTAACTTGCTCAAGATTACACGGCCAGGTGTTTCTGGGTGGATGCTAAGTGCTCAGATTCAATCCCCAGGTCATCCTGACACTGGGGCCAGTGCTGTTACTCACTGTGATACCTGGTCGTCCTGGTTAGTCTTTTTTTTTTTTTTAAGGTGCTATTTTCTTCAGTATTTTTTTGGGTCTCCTTTAGCAGGCTGTTGACTCACTTTTCATGATTTTCTTGCATTATTCTTATTTCTCTTCCCAATTTTTCCTCCACTTCTCTTACTTGATTTTTAAAATCCTTCTTGAGTTCCTCCATGGCCTGTAACCAGTTTATATTTTTCTTTGGAGTTTTTGATGTAGGTGTTGACTTCATCGACTTCTTCTGGTTCCATGTTTTGATCCTTTTTGTCCCCAGAAAAGGATTCTATGGTCTGATTGCGCTTCTTCTGCTTGCTCATCTTGTCAGCTGATTACTTGACTTTTGAGCTCTTTGCCATGGTAGAACTTTGCTTCCAGAATGGAGAGGGCTGTGTCTCAAATCACTGGGGTTTTCACAAATGTTGTCAGAGGTCTGAGGAGGGCACCCTCTCTACAGACACCCCAAGCTCTGGCGCACTGCCACACACCCCAGGAACACCGTGCAAGACTGAGACCTAGATCCAAGCAAGTCAAAGCAGGAGCAATTACCCTCTGAATGGTTGCTTGGTCCCCCCTATAATCTGCAGGCCAGGAGCTCTGGAGGCAGCCATCCAGCAGCAACTACAGCTGCCATGCCTCCTCCACCTCTCATCCCAGGGCCAGGGGCTGGACCTCGCTCTTCTGTCACCTGGTTCCAACAGAGTTCCCCCCTGACCTTTTGCTTTCTCTTTGGCATTTATGGGTTGAGATGTCTGGAAACCGCCACAGCTGCTGGTGATTCACTCTCCTGTCAGGGCCACCGCAGGGCTGGAACTGCGTGGCTCATGCAGGACTGTGCTTGGCTCCCGGCTCAGTGCCATAGACCTTTCCTGTTGGCCTGCCAGGTTGCTTTCAGTAGGATATTTTTTTCTCTTTGTCACTTTGTGGGTTCTGTACCTCTAAAATTTGTTTAGTCATATTTATAGGTATTGGAGGTGGTTGGAGCCAGAACTGAGTGGAGTTCCTGTTTTTACTCCTCAATTCTGGCTCTGCCCCCACTGTAGTCAATCTTAGGGGAAATTTTGTGTGTTTCCATTCTTTATTTGATCCCATTTTCTTCCCCTGCAGCAAAACTTCCATTTCCCAAATCTACTATGATCTCCCATTTAGAAAGAAGGGAAGGGTCATGGGGGCTGGATTTGCTGGGAACTCTGGGAAGAGAGAGCCTAAGAAGTATTTGTACAGGTGAGAAAGAACTTGCCATGTAACTCCATTGCCATATGTAAACTCTGTCGTTTAATAACTGATAAACTAGTACATCATTGAGGACTTCACTGTCTGCTGTGCCTCAAGGTATCATGAAGAAAGTCTTTTTAGAAACTTTGACATACTTCATAGAGATAAAGAAAATGGGGGAAAACTTTCATAAACAACCTCTCAGATAGAATGTGATTAAGTTGGAATATTGCTGTGCTGTAGGAAATGATAAGCTGGTTGACTTAAAAAACATGGAAAGATGCTATCTACCTTCAGAGAAAGAGATGACAAGTGGAAATAAACATGTTACATGTATGTGTATGAATGTGTATCTGTATATGTATGTGTGTGTATATAATTTAACCTTGGTTTTTTGGGGGGGAGGGAAGGGGAAAAAATAAAAACTGCACAGCAGAGAACAAAAGAAAATCTATTAAGGAAGCAAAAGAAGTTGGGCAGCTTTGAAAACAATGTATAGTATTATATAGGTTTTCTTGAAATGGAAGTTTATTGTTTTATATTGAATCATTTCATGTTCTGTGTACATGGCATTTTTTTTCTTATTTTGTGTGTAAGTTTAAAATACATTTTTAAACTTATAGAAAAGTTAGTTGGAACAATAAATAATTTAGCAAAGTAAAAAAAAGAGAAAGAGAGAAATTGAAGGAAGCTATTCTTTTAGTTTTTTAACCTCTAGGATTTAGGCAGCATTGTACAAATACGCCTGACCCTCATGACAAAAGACATGAAATTCACCTACTCTTCTTGTTTCCTCAGAAATGTATTTGTAGAAAACTGGTGGCAGGAACTGTATTTTTAAGAACACAGCTTTTGTTAGGAAGTAGCAGAATATCTACAAAACAAAACCTTCACTTTTCTCCTAGTTATGATTCGTACTTGCTTGGTCATGCTTCTTTATTACTTTCATGCAGGGTCTTCTTTTTTCCTTAACACTATTTGGGCCCTTCCTACAATCCTTAATTCTCCTTTTCATTCACCTTAGTATGTTTCCTTCATTTCCACTTTTCACTTTAATTGGCCCACATTGCTTTTATATATTTATATAGTTATAGATATATACACATGCATATCTATGTGTGTGTATACATATGTATATATGTGTATACATGTGTATGTGTCTCACACACACGCACACACCCTCCCCAATTAATCTGGCCTTTCTCCTTTCTTTGAACATTATGTCTTCCCAGTACCCTTTATCTTTCCTTCTTTTGGTTTCACATTCTGCAAAGTAAAAAAGCTTCAAAATGACACTTTCCACACTGCAATCTCCTCACACTTTACCAAAATCATTAAGCCTCTAGATTTTTGTTAAACTCCATAATTGAAACTGGAAAAAAGTGACATTTGTATTTTAATTTTACTTCTCAGGATTCAAGACTACAACTGTAAATGATGAAATAACTCCAAAGCAGGAAATTCCTGAAGAAGCAAAATTCCAGGAAATAACAGCTAGAGGACTCCTAAGAAATATTTTGCTGGTACCTGAATTTGGAAGAATCTGTGGCAGGAAAGATTAAAAGAGCAACAAAGGAACAAGGAAAGAAGAGCGAGACTTCAATAGTTTAGGATAAAAAGTCTCCCAAAGAAAAAAGGGATCAAAAATGTGAGGAGTTTGAGGGAGGCTTTGATTTCAGTTCTAAAATGGCTATAAATCAAAGAATTTCTTGAGGTCAGAGAGACTATGAATTCTCACGGAGTCTTCTTCTTGTCAGCCATAAGAAAATTCTCAGTAGCCAGCATCCATATAAATGTAATGAATGTGGGGTACTCTTCAGTTACTGGTCATGCTTGCTAGTACATCAGAGAATACATGCTGGGGAGAAGCCCTGTGAGTGTAGTGTGTGTGACAAAGCCTTCACTAATAAGAGTAACCTTGTTCATCAGAGGATCCACACTGCAGAAAAACCATAGGAGTGTAATGATTGTGGGAAGACTTTCTTTTTGAGGAAAAGTTTCATTGGGCATCAGAAGGTTCACAACTGGGAGAAAGCATATAAATGTAATAAGTATAATAAGGTCTTTAGTTGCAGATCAAAACTTCTGGTACATCAGCGAATCCACATTGGGGAGAAACCCTACGAATGTGATGATTGTGATAAAGCTGTTACTAGTAAGAGAAACCTTGATCATAGAACAATCCATATTGGGGAAAAACCCTATAAATGTAATGAGTGTGGAAAAATTTTCAAATGTAGCTCAGTTCTTATTTGCCATCAGAGGATCCATATGGGGGAAAAGCCTTTTGAGTGTGAGGAGTGTAATAAAGGCTTTGCCACTAAGAGCAACCTTGTTGATCATCAGAGGATCCACACTGGGGGAGAATCCTATGAATGTAATGAATGTGACAAAGTCTTTGCTAATAAGAACAACTGTGGATCATCAAAGAATTCACAATGGGGGAAATCCCTACAAATGAAATGACTGTGGGATAATGTACATTTTGAGGAAAAGTTTCATTAGACATCAGAGGCTACACAGTACAGAGAAGTCTTATAAATATAGTGTGTGAGAAAATATTTAGTTATAGATCCAAACTTCTTGTACATAAGCGAATTCACACTGGAGAGAAAGCTTTCAAATGTAATGGCTGTGACAAAGCTTTTACTCATAAGAACAATCTCATTGATTATCAGAGAATCCACACTAAGGAGAAACCCTTTAAATGCAATGAATGTGGGAAGACTTTCAAACGTAGGTCAATTCTTACTTGCCATCAGAGGATCCACAGTGGGGAGAAACCTTTTAAATGCAATGAATGTGAAAAAACTTTCAAACTCAATTCAGATCTTACTTGCCATCAGAGGATTCACACTGGAGAGAAACCCTTTAAATGCAGAGAGTGTGGGAAAACTTTCAAACGTAGCTCAGATCTTACTTGCCATCAAAGGATCCACACTGGAAAGAAACCTTATATGTGTAACGAGTGTGGAAAAGCCTTTACTACTAAACCAAATCTTATTGGTCATCAGAGAATTCATACTGCAGCAAAACCATATGAATGTATTAAGTGTAGAAAAGCCTTTAGACATAGCCAAAATCTTACCGCACATCAGGAAATCCAGACAAGGGAAAAAACTTTAAAATATCATGAATAAAAATGCATTACATTCAGTTCTCAGGTCTCTGTCCTCTTCTCTCTCTGTTGCCCCCCTACCTAAAAAATTTATTTTTAAATTCAACTTTTTTTTTTTTAAAGCAGTCGGGGTTAAGTAAGTTGCTCAAGGTTACACAGCCAGGTGTTTCTGGGTGGGTGCTAAGTGTCTGAGCCCGGATTCAATCCCCAGGTCATCCTGACTTGGGCTGGTGCTCTTACTCGCTGTGCTACCTGGCCGCCCCTAAATTCAACTTTCATCAATAAGAATATTCAAACATGTGACCCAAAATAGAAAAAAGATATCATAATTGTAAATATAAACATCAGTTATTTGTTCTTAGAGAAAAGTGAGTATAATGACCTAACAAAGTTGTCATAATACCATCCTGCTCATTTTCATCACTACTAATTAGATTTAAATTTTTTAAAATTAAGCATCCATTTTCTTTTTCTGCTTCCCTTTTGCAAAAAGAAAAAAATCCTTCTAAGAAATATATGTATGCAAGCAAAACACATTTCCACATTGATCATGTAATAAATGTCTCATTCTGCATCTAAAGTGTGTCACCTCTTCATCAGTGTTCTGGAATTGTAGTTGGTTGTTGCATTAAACAGAGTTCTTAAGTCTTTCAGTTACTTGTCCTTATAATGTTGTTGTATAAATTGTTCTAGTTCTGCTCATGTCACTTTCAATCAGTTCATATAAGTTCCCAAGTGACTCTGAAACTTAACCTTGTATCATTTCTTCTGTCACTATGATGTTTCATTACATTTGTATAATGAAGTTTGTTTAACCTTAGCACAAATGAGGCTTCTCCCCCATTTATCAATTGGAGAATGTCATATATATATATATATATATATATATATATATATATATATATATATTTTTTTTTTTTTTAAAGCAATTGGGGTTAAGTAACTTGCTCAAGGTTACACGGCCAGGTGTTTCTGGGTGGGTGTTAAGTGTTTGAGCCCGGATTCAATCCCCCAGGTCATCCTGACACTGGGGCCGGTGCTCTTAAACTCACTGTGCTACCTGGCCACCTCGATGGCTTATATTCTTGTAAGTTGTAATCAATTGCTTATATATCTTGGAAATGAGACCTTTATAAGATAAGCATGCTGCAAAGATTATTTCTAGTTAACCAGCTCCCTTCTTCCCTTATTTAAACTTAATTGATGAAATCCACCTCTTCCTACAATCTTCCGCCTCTGCCTGCCCCCATTTGAAAGAGAAAGAAAAACAAAACCCTTTTTAGCAAGTATATAGTCTCATACTACATACATTCTGATTCTGTCACCTCTTGGGAGGTAGGTAGCATGTTTCATCATGAGTGATCTGGAATCTTTGTTGGTAATTGTGTTGATTAAAGTTTCCTGCCCTCTCTTTAGGCAGCTAGTTGGCATAGTGAATGGCACTGGACCTGGAGACAGAAAAACCTGAGTTCAAATGTGACCTTAGACACCCACCAGCTGTATGACCTGGGCAAGTCATTCAGATGCTGTCTGCCTCAGTTTCCCCATGTGCAAAGTGGGGACAACAATAGCATCTATCTCCCAGGGCCATTGTGAAGATAAAATGAAACATTTGTAAAATTATTTGTGAAGCCCAATATGCTACACCAATTCTAGCCATTATTTTAAAAATTATTGTCAATAAGAATAGGATGGTAAAGAAATGCAAAGGACTCAGTATCAGTGCCCTAGGTTTAGGCATTTGGTTTCTCCTGGACACTTTCCCTCACCCAAAGCCCAGTGAAAGGTTTTGATCTCTTCTTTTTCCTTTCCTTTTAAAATCCTTTTCATGATCTGAACTCTGTGGTTATAATTTGCTTTGCTTCAGACTAATCCTTCAATCTATTCTCTTTTATTCCCCCTTCTTTATTTCCCTAAATATATTTAGGGAAATATAGTTTTGTACCCGTATCTGTGTGTGTTCTTTTCTACTTTGACCAGTTATGATGGAAATAAAATTTGTGTCACCTGTTCCCCCTACCCTTTCCTTAGGCTTCTTGTGCATCCAAATCATGAGCTAATTTTCCCTGCTCTCCCTTGCCCCTCTCCAACCACATTATTCTATCACTCCCTCTCTTTTTAAAATATCAAAACAAAACCATTCCCAGGTTCTCTATCTTATTAGATGCCCTCTATGACCCTGTAATGGGAATGGGAATTTGAAGATCTTCCCTGCCCCTTAATAGACCAAGGGGGGAGTTTGAAGACCTCCCCTGCTTTGAAAGTAAACTCTGCCCCCTAATAGGCTGAATGTAGCCTGTGGTGGGAGGAGTTTGCTGAAGAGAAGTAGAGCCCACAGGAAGCTGGGAATCAGAGCCAGAGAGATGGTGGGAGAGAGAAGAGTTTGAGGCACAGAGATAGTGAGATTTGTGAGTAAATATTGACCTAATATTGGTTTGTGGGAAGACTAAAGGATGCTGTGGCTCTCAGTGTTATGGCTTCTGAATATCTTTGGCACTATCATGGAGTCAGCTTACTGGTTTTGGGATTCACTTTTCTGGTGTCTAAATAAATGTTTCAGTTCTGTCCTCTATGTGGAGAGTTTGGTATATTTTGCGATTGAATGTCATGCGATATTTATAGTCACGATCTTTATTGTGATTGTGGGTGCAGTAAATATTGCACTGGCACTACAGACCCCAGATGATAGGATTCTGTGGAGACAAATATATCATTTCTCCATATTAGAATTTAAACAGCTAATCCTTGTTTAGTCCCTTATGATTGCTTGTTCATGTTTACCCTTTTGTTTCCCTTGCTTACCTGGTGTTGTATTTCAGAGTTTCAGAGCTTTGGTGTTTTTATCAGTAGTATTTGGAAATTTTTTTTTAATGTCAATTTTTTCTCTTGTAGACTTAAGATTTTTTCTGGGTAAGTAAAAGCCTGTATCTTTTGCTTTCTAGAAGATCCCACCTTGTCTTTGTAATGGTGGCTGCTAAGTCTTGTATAATCATGATTATGGCTCCTTGGTACTTGAATTCTTTCTCTCTGACTTCTTGCAGTATTTTTTTTTCTTTGACTTAGATTTTGGCTATATTGTTCCTGGTAGTTTTTATTTTGGAGTTTCTTTCTGGAGGCGACTGTTGGGTTCTTTCCATTCCCTATACATTGTATATGATATTCTATTTTCTGTTTTTGTACTAATATACATGCAAATATACACATATATGTATACACACATATACATGGTTTGTTTCCTTTTTAAAGTTAAATTATATAATGATTTATCAATTTGATTGGTCTTTTAAAAACAGCTGTTCCATTAGGGTTTTTTTGGTATTTTTTTGCTTTTTAGAGGGGGTAACGCAGGGCAATTGGGGTTAAGTGACTTGCCCAAGGTCACATGGCTAGGTTTATGTTAACTGTCTGAGACTGGATTTGAACTCAGGTCCTCCTGACTCCAGGGCTGGTGCTCTATTCACTGTGCCACCTAGCTGTCCCCTCTAACACTGATTTTTTTAAAATGTTTTTTAAAATGATGCTCTCCTAAATTTTTTTGTCTTGCTGTCACTTCCCATGACTTCACCCCCCTCCATAGAACCTTCTCTTGTAACAAATACAATCAAGGGAAATATGTGTCTGAAAATATGTGCCTTATTCCTGCACTTATTATCTACCACTTCTTTGTTGAAGGGCAAGAAGCATGGTTCACCATCACTTTCTCTGAAGTAATGGTTGGTCATTGCATTTCTCAGGATTCTGAAGTCTTTTGTTGTTGATTTCTTTCACATAATTGTGGTCATTTTGTAGTAAATTGTTCTTTTGATCCTGATTACTTCTTCTCTCTGCCTAAGCTCTTGCAAGTCTTTTCAGATTTCTTTGTTCTCTTATATTTATCACTTCTTAGAGCACAATATGACAGAATCAAGAGGGGGAATTTACACAATCACCACAATAATGTAAGGAGAAACAATTTTGAGTGATTCTAGGATTCCATTCTAGGCAATGACCAATCATGACTTGAGATGACTGTTATTATCTTCTTAGTATAGGTGATATTTGTTTTCATTTGCAGAGATATGGATTAGAGGTGTGCAATGGGACCTACATTTTCACATGGTCAGTGTGTTGGGGGAGTTTGTTGTTTTTTGGCTCACTATCATTTGTTACAAGGGAGAGTTTCTATGAGGGGCATGACTTTGTGAGTAGTAATAGAAGTTCAAGAAAAAAACAGTAAAACATTTAAAAATATATAGAAGTTTAGTTTAGAAGGGGATACAAAGAAGGAAATTTTCTTACCCTTGTGTTGCATTTCAATTTTTTTAATTAAAAAAACCCAGTTTCATAGTTTCTTATACAAATCTTTTTTGTGTACTGAAAAGTTCATGTTGATTGTTAATGTTCATAATAATTAAAAATAATTAAAAAGAAAACATGGATCACTGAACTAAGCATGCATTTTGAAACTAGAAACCCCAAAATGTGCCCAAAAGAATGCTTGAAAATTGGAGGTGACAGATACAATGGAAAATCAGAAGTTTAATTGACAAAAGTTGGTTTTTTGCTTTTTTTTTTTTTTGCTTTTTGGAGGGCAATTAGGGAACAGATGTTTTTTTCTTTCAAATAATGAGAGATAAATCATTACTCATGATTTTTTAAAAGAGTAAAATTAAGTTGCCAAATAAAAAATTAACAAGGTGAATTCAGAATAGGAGGAAATTAATTATCAGAAATTACTATATAGAATTATGTGAGTCAAATAAAAAATTTAAAGAAAGTGAATGCCTAGCTGCTAAAATATAAATTACCATATTAGTGAAAACAAGGAATACAACTATGATCTCCATCTCAGAAAAATCAAGCAATTTATAATAAAGTACTAACACACACACACACACAACCCTCGAACCTGGTCCAGAATGATTTATAAGATAATTTGATCAAACTTTAAAAGAGCAATGAATATCTACCCCATCAACTTTTCTCAACAGCAGAGAAAGAAGGCACTCAAACTTCTTTTGTGGCCCTAGGACTAGCTTCCTGAAGTTTCTCCCAGCACATTTAAAAGCTCTATGTGGTCCTCTCAAATTGGAAGGACTTTAAACGTGGGTCCAGTGATGAACTCTAGGTTTCTTGTCCAAGGACTAGTCTATTTAAGTTCAGAGAATCTCATCACAAAAAGTTCCCCACAGAGCAATGATATGTTCAACTCTCAAAGACCATCTACTAAGTTGTAAAGGGCTTATAGTTTTGAGTTTTAGGGAGTATCCACACTGACCAAACTAGAGCTTCTCAAAGAATAAACATGTTCTAATTTGTATGATAGCTGAATGTGAACTCCTGGAAGGCAGAGACTAGAGTCTCACTTGTTTCTTTATGTCTTCTCCCACCTTGCATGGTGCCAGGCACAGTATAGGCACTTTTAAAACACTTATTGACAATGTATATTCATGACTCCTTCAGTTAGATAGTAACACTATGAACATAAACTGTCATAGTCACTCCTTTATCCCTTCTTTAGCACAGTACCTTTTCCAAAGTAGTGATGTTTGAAATTTAAATGAAATTCAATGAAAGTGAAATGTTTGTTGAATTGAACCAAAGAGAAAGGGATAATTTGTAACTGGAGAAACCAGTTGTGGAGGAAATGGCACCAGAACTGGACTTTGAAGCAGGTAGGGTTGTGTCCTAGTAGACATGGGATAAAGGAGATAAGGGGAAAGCTTGTTCCACATTCTTCATCTCTACCGGGAGATAGAGTATACTGAGAGTGATGGAGAAGGGAAGGTAGAATGACATTAGGAAACAGTAGTTGAATTTGCCTGGAGTTGCCAAAGTGGAATACCATGAACTATAGCTGTTAAGAGGTAGAGGTCCTGAATTGTCTCAGGTTATAAAGAAACATTTGAACACATCAGCCTACACAACTGTAGCACTGGGTTTCACTCATAAATGTGTTTCTGGCCCCCCTTTTTACTTTTCTAATGCAGTAGAATGTAATTACACTGGGATGTTTGGGGTAATCAGCTAAGCAAATCATGTCTCAAGCTCTTACCAATAAAAAAAAGGTTTCTAATTCATGGGACATAACTTCTTGGTTATAGACTATAGAAGATTGTATTTGTTTCCACTAATCCTCCCAGCATATGAAGAAGGGAAAGAGTTACTTCTAAAATCTCAGCCCAGTAAAATAAAGGGGGTGGGGCTCAATACAATATGCTTCATGGAATTCTACAGGAGCCTTTTTGGGGGAAAGACAGAGAATCTGTAATTCTTTTGCCTTGGCCTTGAAAGTCATCAGGATTCTGCAGGAATCCTATGGCAGTGCTGTCCCATATGCACTCTGAACTGCAATCAGCCTTTTGTCTTGCTTTATCCCTGCTTATGACTACTTCTGACATTTTAAAGGTCTTTTGCATTCGTGTCAACTCTCTAGCACCCAGTCCTAGCTCTACAACTTCTGTGGCCTTTGGAACCTTTCTACCACGATGTTCTCCAGCTCCTTTAAACACTTCCCTGCCTCTATTAATGATGCAGTTATTCTCTTAGGTCACCCAGCCTCAAAACCTTAGTAATCCTAACTTTTCCTTGGCCTCCTCTATTCCAAATTGTCATTATGGTCCATGGATTTTTTGCTTGTAATCTTCCTCATGTCTATACTTTCTTTTCTATTTCCACTGCCTACAAGCCATAGAGCAGCCCCATGTTACAGTAAAATAAACAGTGGATTTGGAGTAAGAGAATCTTACTGGCTCATATTGGACAGTATGATACATGGCTCCACCATTTATGACCTTGAACAATTCGGTTTCTTCTTCTTGGAAGTTAGTTTCTTGGTTTGTAACATGAACATTGTACTATATCATCTTAAAAGTTCCCTGGCTGAGTCTATATCCTTTGAAGCTTCATACTGTATGCTTAGAGTTACAACTGCCTTTTAACTTGCCTCTTTCCATAATTTTTCTTGCTTCAATTCTGCCCATGTTGCCAAATTAATCTTCACAAAATGCTCCTTAGTCCACATAGTACCCTTTTGGGGGATTCTCTCTGAAGTTACATATGTGAGGGATAATTTGCATTATCCCCATTCTGTTTCCTATATATAGTTTCCCCATTCTGAACATCCTATATACATTCTAATTACTTCCTTGTATTTTGTAACTAAGTTCAGTATTGTTTCCCCATATATATATATGTAGGTCATTGTGTATTTCAAGGTAATGTAAGAACTGTTGAGTATTAATACAATTGATTGAATTAACTATTGAGACCAAATTAGAGGTGTTTTTAGTTTGGAGAAAGGAATGGTAATGTGAGAGGTAGCAAAGGGTTAAGTTTCTATAGAACTGCCAGAATTGCTGAAACAAGACTACTGATAAAAAGTACTGACAGCAGCCTTGGGAAGAGTTGAGGCAGTAGCCTTGGGAAGAAGTTGGGTTCCCAGTTCCCAGAGAACTCCTAGATAATACTAAAAATGAAATAATGTAGAATAAAAGGAGTTGGCAGCAGCAGGTGGATTTGACCAGTCAGAGCGGCCTTGGTACACTCAGGTTGGACTGAAGGGGGTTCAGTATTCTGAGGTTGTTACTGTGCTTGCATAGTGGACCTCATGTATTATGTATGTTATCTAACAAAATTAGAGCCTCATTAGTAATAATTAGGGTAATGAATGGAGAGGGCTTTGTGCCGATTGGTTGGCATTAATAAGAAGACTATAAGCTTGCCTTACCAACCAATGATAAGATGGGACAGTGGAGAAGGTGTGGAGTTCCCATGTTAGGGCTTTATAATCTTGCTTTTTGCCTTCTGTAGTGCTCTCTTCTCTCTTCTGACTTTCTTGTTGGATTTGGGGACACCCATTCTTGAGAAAGATAGTAATAAAGTTTTTGCTTCTACCTTGAGAAGTCTCTGAGTCATTTTGGGTGAGTGGTCTTCTGACACATACACATAGATCAGGTACCCTGAAGGATAACTACCCTTAGATTCTGGGTAATCTTTGGGTTTGCATTGCTAAAAGTAGCTCACAGACCCCCACCAACATTTGTATTTCAGTAGTCAGAGGTACAGGATATGTCACTTAATGAAATGGCTAGTAAGAAAAGTTGAAATAGTCCTATAAACCTGGGGTGTACCCACACAAAAGAACATCTGCCATCTGTGGGGGGAGTGGATACACAGCTCACATGTGTAGGGAGCACAGTTAAGGCACATTCAGAGAAGGATATCTCGTGCTGCCAGGGCTGTAGAGGCTTCCTGCTTCTCCTACTGACCTTGATCCTATAGGTTTTGCTGCCTCCAGCTCTGGTTATTCACTGTATCACCTAGTTGCCCCAAGAACCTTTATTTTAGAACCAAGAGAAGCCCCTAGTTCTGTTCCCTCAGTCTGGGTTCTATGCCTGTTTCCTCCTAAACAGGTTGTGAAAATGAGGTGCCTAACTCTCTGAAGCAACGATCAGGATCACAGTAAGCTAATGGCCTTGGGCTTTGCCTTTTCTTTCCCATAACTCTTTCTGGTAGAGAGTTAGGTCAGTCAGTGAGAGACCTCACCCTAACTTATGCGGACTGTCCAATATGCTTCCTAAATTTGCATATTCATAGGTAGACCATAAACCAGGCAGTTTGCCCAGTAGTTACCAAACAGCTCTGGGGCTCAGGGTTCCCCAGTTTTTCCAAACTCAAATTTTTCCCATTTATCCATGCTAAATGAGTTGGAGAGAAAAGGTATGGAGGTAATTTATGTTCAGGGGCAAATTCATTTAATCTGCTACTACTGTTCAGCCTGACTCCTGATCTTTTCAAATATAAATGTGGCTACTCAAAATTTCTCACCTTATAAGGTGCAATGGGCCATTTAAGGTCTCAAAATGGCAGAGTCTGAAAAGGGCTCTTCCTCCTACCCTTCCATCAGCATCACCTGATTTCCTTAATGTAAAGATTGTGGCAAACAGACTTTCATCTTGAGAGACATATGGGTCATGTCAGAACCCCCAACATGCCTCCCCAGTGCCTGCATTCTGAGGGACTAAGAACTAATCACAATTGTGTATACATGCTCAGCCTCTGGAGTTTTTCCCAAAACATCTGGTGCCATGCATTCTGAGAATCTGAATGTCCCCAAAAGTGGAGTTATATTAGGAATCTTTGCTGGCTTCCCATTGTCTGTGAAAAAAAAAAATCAAACCTCATATGAACTGAGGAGGTATCAAGGAAAATGACAGTAGGATAAGAACTACAACTGACTGAATAATCATAATACTTGAAACAAAATGTAGAAAAAAGGAAAGTCTAGGCAGTGAAGTTAACAGGCTACATCTGTTGGCTTACTAAATTAACAGGAGAATTTTCAGAAGATCTATAATTCCTCAGAGTTGGGAGATTCTGTTTTGGGAACTGTTCCACCAATCCAAGTAAGCTTAAAGATAAATCTTAGGGAGTTGCCCAAGACTCTGGAAGGTTAAGGGACTTGCCTAGGGTCACACAACTGGTAAATGTCCCAGGCAGGATTTAAAACTAGGTCTTTCTGACTCCCAGTTTAACAATCTAGACCCTACACCCTGCTCCCTCACTTTTTTTCACTCACATTTTTCCCCAAGTATTTTTTATTATTTATTTAGTATTTTATTTTCCTCAATTACATTTAAAAACTATATATAATACACTTTTTAAAAAACAGACTAAAAATGGTGGAAGTTTATGAGTCCATGTACAATTTTTAATTCCTTCTTCTATATGTTTGTTTTTTGTTGATAGTTACTACATTTAGATTTTTTTTTAAAAAGAATTAAATCCAAACCCGTTAGCCTGGCATTCAGAAAGTTCCAGTTTCAAACAGTTCCTGCTGTTCTAGTCAAACTGGTATGTCCTCAGAATATTTGATACAACATGCATATACATTCCAGTTTCTACATCTTGACCCACATTGTCCCCCTTGTCTGAAATGTTCGCCTTTTTTCATCTCTGCTTATCCAAGTCCTATCTTTTCCTCAGCACCCAATTTGAGTCTCATTTTCTCCAAGAAGCCTTCTTTTGATTGATGCAAAGAAGAGGGGCAGCCAGGTAGCACAGTGAGTAAGAGCACTGGCCCCTGAGTCAGGATGACCTGGGATTGAATCCGGGCTCAGATACTTAGCACCACACCCAGAAATAACTGGCTGTGTAACCTTGATCAAGTTACTTAACTCCAATTGCTTTAAAAAAAAATGCAAAGGAGATATTTGCATAAGTTACAAGGAGAAATTTGAAAAGGGAGAAGACACTTCTATCTGGTCAGAGGAAGAAACTGAGATTTAAAATTAAGCAACTAGAGCACCAGTCCTGGACTCGAGGACCTGAGTTCAAATCTGACCTCAGACACTCAACACAAAACTAGCCGTATGACCTTGGGCAAGTCACTTAACCCCAATTGCCCTACCTTCCCCCCTCAAAAAAATTTTTTTAAGCAACTTGCCCAGTTGATGCTAGTTCATACATGTGTACACACGCACATACACACACAATGTCAGAACTAAAATCTGAGCCCAAGTTTTCTGATTCAAAGGTCAGTGTTTCTTCTATTTCATCAGACTTCCGTGTTCACAAAGGAATACAGATTTGCTTTTCAAATTCTAAAATATTACCACTAGTGTGAGAGATGACACAGTGAAGTTTCCTCATTTCTTTTAACTCCCTGTTACATTTCTGTCTCTTCTCCATACTTTGTAAACCAGTTCAGTTTGTCAATAACTCAAGACTTCCCAGAAATAATTGGTAATTTGAAAGAAAACCATACTAGTCTACTTCTGATTGGGCACTTCCAAATTTGGTGAAAGGAAATACATAATGAAGGATTGAAACTGCTTTATGTCAATTAGAAAGATTGTGAGGTAGGATAGGTGTTAGAGATGGAGTTAGGATCAGAACAAGAGAAGCCTGTGAGCTTCCACATGTTGCACTCCCTGAGAGATGTCATTTAAGCAACAGGGGCAGTGCCCTTTCTCATGAGAAAGAATAAAGATCTTTTCTGTTCTGAGACTCAGACCCCAAACTCTTTCATTTTCATACACTAGTAAATACCATTTTATGTTTGAATGAATTATTTTCAGGATGATTAAAATATTACTTAGGTTACTAAATAAAGGATCCACACGAAGTCTCTATGTACTTTTAAAAACTTAGGGTTAGAGGTAGTAAATGAGTAAGCATTAATTAAGCTCCTACTATGTATGTACCAGGCAGTGTCTAGGTGCTGGGGATAGAAAAAAAAAAAGAAACATCGACTCTCAAGGAGCTGATATTTTCTCTGGGAGAATACAGAAGGATAGAAACTATCTGTCAAAATAGCCAAAGAAAATATAATATCATTTAGGATGACTACATAATTTAAAGAGTAGCTCTGAATGTTACTTTAGAAGCTACGTAGCCCAGTACATAGATCTGGAGTCAGGAAGATCTTAGTATAAATACTGCTTCAGACATTAGTGGTTGAGTAACCCTGGCAAAGTCATTTAACCCCAGTCTGCCTCAGTTTCCTTATTTGTAAAATGGGAATAACAATAGTTCCTACCTCCAGGGTTGTTGTGAGGATCAATTCAGATCATAATTGTGAAATGCTTTGCAAACCTTAAGGCAAAAGAAACACGATTTTTATCATTATTTTATATTATTGTGCCTTGCCAAATGTAGGCATTGTGTTGCTAGGTTTTTGATACAAAGTGACATTTGTAATTCATCTGTGTGTGTTGGGGCAGGCGGAAATATCCATAAATAGCTCTGATAGCAAAACGCAACCAAGGTGGGAATTTGTTTTGTTCAATTTGAATATTCAAAAGCTTTTGTTTTCCCCTTTTGCTTCCCCTAAGGAGGAGCGGGATGAGAAAATGCATTTTTTATAACAAAAGCAAAACAAAATTAAACTTTAAAAAATCACTAAAAACCTTTCCACCTCATATTGTAGATGGGCAAAAAGCCTTAGTTTTGAGCCTTTTTAACATTTTAAGCATTATCAAAAACAGCAAAAGAGGAGGTGCAGGGTCTGAACGGGAGCGAGGGGAAAGGAGCCTTCCTTAAATTAGAGACATGCCAACAGTTTTTTTGTTTCGGGTGGGCAAAGTCAGGCTTGGACTACTTGTGAGAAAAGGGACCCTTCTCTTATTTTTGGTGGAACCTGTCCCTATCATAACTTCGCTTTAACGGATCTGGTTGTACCCCCTCATATGTCAAAGACGAGGAAACAGCTTCAGGGGAGAGCGCCATAGCTTAGTACGGGGCAGGGCGGGTCCAAACCCCAGGTCTTCTAGCCCTACGGCCCTCCCGAGGCTGCTACCCCCAGAGTTCCTTCCCCCAAAAAGCAAACGAGACGCAGACACCTCCCGGGCTCCTAGAGCGCAGCCGGAAGCATCTGTAGAGCCAGGCGATGACCGGCACCCACTTCCGGTCAGCCATTGTTCTTTTCAATCCTTGCATGAATAGCGGAGGTCTTCTGTCCTGTGCCCTGCCCTTTCCTCTCCCTCCCCGTCGGGACCCCGGAGGTTGCACAGTCGCTGTTCCTTGTAAGTGTGGGCCCGGGTCCGAGGGAAATGGGCAGGCTGCAGAGAAGGGATGTCCGCGGCCTGTGCATCTTCCATCCTGGCCTTCAGGGGGCGGGTCGAATCACTCCCTCCTCCCCCCGATCCCCCCTTCCCCGCTAGAGTGGTGGGGAGGAACTGAAGGAGGTCGGGGGAGGAGCCACCGCAGGGGCTCCTGGGAGGAGGCACTCTAGCCCCAGCCCCACCCCTGCTCCATCTCCCTTCTCCGAGACCTTGGTGGAGGCGTCCTTGGCCTGCATACAGAGGGATCCACTTCCCCATTTTACCTCAGAAACCCACTCTGTCCCCCATTGCCTCCGGTCCTTTGTGCGGATCGGAGGAAATCTCTCTAATGTACTTCTGTAAACCTCGAAATCGATTTTACCTGACGTCAGCGCTGGTAATTATTACCTGGCCAGAATAGCTTTACAGAAGGCACTTGTCAGTCAGTAAGCATTTAATAGACGCTGTGTGCCCAGCACCGCGGGATTCAAAGAAAGGCAAAAAACTGCCTTGGAGGAGCTCACACTCTAATGGGAGAGAAAAATGCAGACAACTCTGTATAAAGAGCATGATATGTACAGGATAAAGTGGAGACAGTCAGTAGAGGGAAGACGCCAGCGTTAAAGGAGATTAGGAAAGGAAACCACCTGGAAGTGGAAATGAGCAGGACGAATATTCTAGAACAACCATTGAAAATGCCTGGAGTTTGGTTGGCTTGTTTAAGGAAAGGAACAGCGAGGAGACCAGTGTCACTCTAGGCAGAGTACTGGGAAGGAGTAGGGTAGAAGAAAACTGGAAGGATTGTGAAGGACTTTGAATGCCGAACAGAGGGTTTTATATTTGATTCTGGAGTTGGCAGGAAGCCACTGGAGTTTATTGAGAACAGGGGTGACATGAACAGGCCATAATCCTTTTAAAATCAACCCCTACTTTTCTTGACTTCTCTATTTCACTTACTGGGATCTCCAGCCTCCCTGTACTTTGGGAAGATTAATTAACAGCTGAATAGAGGATAGATTGCAGTGGGGACAGATTGGAACCATTTTATAAAGTTTGTACTGCAGGGGGCCATTTAATAGATTTCTTGGGCTGTAGAGCCAGAAAGATGTGTTCTGAGATCACCAAGCTTTAAGCCTCTGTGGCAGTGTCTCAGCTAAAGAAATTTTTAAATAATTTAAAACAAGAAAGAAAAGACAAATAAATGCAGCAGATAAATAGCATTTTCTACAAAGATCAGGACAAGGAAGATAAATGGAGAGTATAAGGTCGTAGTTTTGGATACATAGTAATGGGTGTTCTTAGGTTCCTGAACCTAGATCTCCCAAATATTTAGACTACCTAAGGGTATTCAATTCAGTAGATATCTGTTGAGTATCTGTTGTATGCAAGTAACTGGCAGGCTAAGATGAAGAAAAGGAAGAGGAGATGACAGGTCTCTGCCTCAAAGAACTTAAATTTTCTGGGGGACTTAAGCTTTGCATACACATAAATGTAAAAGGGCAGAATGTAATAACTATAGGAGACTACAAGATACAATGAGAATCTAGAAGTGGTAGAGATAATTTTCTACTGGAGTGAACTGGGAAACCCTGAGGGAAGAAGTAACATTCGAGCTTCAGTTTGAAGAATATTGATGGACTTGGGTTGTAGTGACCAGGGAATAGAATGGAAAATCATTTAGTTAACTCTCATTCTGTGCTAAGCATTAGAAATACAAATAGAATATTGAGACAGTCATTACTTTCAAGGAACTCACATTCTAATTTGAGGGGACAGCACCTAGACAGTGGCCAGTGTTCCTGTTCAGTTCATGGCAGATGGGATAGCCAGATAGTACATAGGTTCTGAGGTAAAGGATCAGGGCAGTAACTGGGGAAAAGAGTTGGGAATAAGGGGTGAAAGACATTTCAGAAAGATAGACCTTTGAACAAAGGCAGGGAGGTGAGAAGACATATGGTACACTCAGGGTTATGTCTAATTATGAAGGGCCTTGGGGGCCAGATTAGGAATTGGATCTTTTATATTTCAGGTAGTAGGAATTCATGGAAGATTTTTGAGCAGGGCATCAAATTAACCAGAGCAGATTAGACGTTTGGGGAAAATGTTGAGATTGGCAGATTGAATGTTAGAATGCTAGAGTCTTTGCACAGTGTTAACAGCAAGCACACTAGTACACCCAGGATGGCTGCTAGCACAGGTTCTTTGATCTGCTTTACTAAAGGAAAGCAATTTTAAAGGGGTCAACAATCTTTGTTTGTGTGTGTGTGTATAAAATTCACTTAGTTCAGGGGAAAAAGTCAGCATCCTGAACTTCAGAAGGAATGAACAGAAATTATAGTACGGGGCTTCTAGCTGTCTGACTATTACATGCATACATAGTTACCAGAGAGAGAAGCACCAAAATCTGGGTTTTAAAAGCCAGGGGACCCAACAGCTACCCAGAGTCTCATCTGGCCAAATCACACAACTCTTCCACAAGTGAGCCTGTATCAGCAATGCCATATTCACAATGCCTATGGAGATTACAGATATGCTGATATAATTATCCATCACAAAATACGTCATGCTTGCCATATGGGGGAATAAACTAGAAAATTTATTAAGATACCAAAAGACTGAGTCCCAAACCAGAAAGCGAAAGCCATCAGAGTAGTTATGACATTGGCACAGGTAGATAAAGTAGAAAGCACCCACATTTTCAAGCCTTTAAAATGGAACAGGCTACCTCAGGCAAAGGTCCTCCTCTCCCCACTCACAGCAATGACCCAGTGTCCAGGAAGCGCGCTTCCAGCAGCTCCGGCCCCTGGGAGTCCTCAGCAGGAGTCCTTAGCAGAAATTCTGGCTAAGTCAAAAAGGGCTTTGCGCTGCCTCTGCTGCTGCCGCCGCCGTCGCCACCACCGCCAGCCACTGCAGGAACGCTAGCTTGGCTTCCGCTTCCTCTTGCTCTGCCCCTTCCTGCTACGTCAGCAAGTCCAATGGGGCATGGAAGATCTTTAAATCCCATAACCCTTACATTTGGCCCCAAGATCTTTCATGTCCCTTACTTGGCAAAAATACAGTAGGAATAACTGGTGTCAACAAAATTTCACAACAATATAACAAGAATAGCACACAATAAACACAGAAAACCATATTTTAGGGTGGGGCTTGAGCACAAGCTCCCCATCATTCCCCCCACCCCAAACAAACGGGGCCCCAAAATCTTGTGGTAAGGGGTGAAGATCTCTTCTTCTATGGCTACTTGCTGCTGAAATCGGATGTAGAGCTGTCCCTGTCCTAAGGGGTCCCATTTGAGAGGTCAGTTCTTAATATGCTTGATGCCAGGTCCAAGGGTGACACATCACAGTTGCAGACAGGGGGTGACATCCAGCTTAAGCTGTCAGGCATCTACAGATGGAGGGTACCAAGCCTGTGGAAACAAATCTAACAAACAAGGTGAACAGACAAAAAATCAAGAAGAAGCAAAGAGACAATAACCAGACTATTGTAGCCTCACTCACGGTAGAATAAATGAGTTAAGGGTACAATTTTGTAATCATCTTCTCCAGAATAAACAATAGTTACAGTGTTATCCCTCCCATATGCTATAATCTCTGCAGCCTTTGGAACATCATCTGGCTTCCCTTTTACCCATACTTTAGCTCCTGATTTTATTCTATCAGTAGAACCAAATCCTTCAGTTCCTGTGACAGTTATTTTGGAAGGAGGGTCAGTTTTTGGAAGGAGGGTCAGTTTTTACAAGTGGCATTGTTTTACAAGGAACAATAATCACTTGAAGTATCCTATCATTCTTGTGAATCTGTATGGGCCCTTCACCTAAATTCTGGAATGTTACGACAATTTCTCCTTGATAATTAGAATCTATTACTCCAACCAATACATGTATTCCTTGAGCTGCTAATCCTGATTTGGGTAATATCTGTCCAAAGTGATTTTTAGGGATTCTTATGCATATCCCAGTGGAGATTTTTCTTATTTCTTTTCTGTCCAACCAAAAGTCCTCTAAACAATGTAAATCATACCCCACCGAACCAGGTGGTCCTGGGTACGGTGCTGGGACATCTGGCCTCAAGGTCCAATACTCAATATTTGGGATCTTGTGTGTTTGTTGTTTTCTAATTTGCAGATTGGGGGTCATCATTCTGGCTAGAGGTGTACTTCCTCCCAATGGTCTATTATTCAAATTACGCAAAGCCATGAACAAATTATCCTTCCAATGTTGATATGAATTATTGGAACTTAACTTCCTCAACTGTTCTTTCAGTAATCCATTCATTCTTTCAATTAACCCAGATGCTTCTGGATAATATGGAATATGATATATCCATTCTATATTGTTTAGTATACAATACTTCTTCATTTCATTGCCTTTGAAATGTGACCCATTGTCACTTTGAATCTGCATTGGGGTTCCATAATATAGACTTATGAGATCTAGAGTTTTACAAGTGTTTTTCTGGGTTGCATTCTTATAAGGACAAGCTACTAGTACACCTGAATAGGTATCAACACAAGTACATATAAATCTGCATCCTTTATCCAGTGGTAGTGGACCAATATAATCTATTTGCCAGATTTGGGCTGGGACTTTTCCTCTTGCTATCTCTCCAGTTACTACCCGAGGAACAGTTCGCTCTTTTTCCAATTGACATATATGACATTCTTTTGCTATCTGTTTTAACAGTGAATGAGAGATACTAATACCTCGATCTTGTGCCCACTGGTGTGTGGCCTGGACCCCCAAATGGCCTGCTGTTTGGTGGACCCATTTTGCTAATACCGGATCATCAGTTGTTGTCAAAGTAGGGACAATATGTTCAGTAGCAATCTTTGCCAGTCGATCAGCAAGAGCATTGTACTCACGTTCTGGTGTGGTGGGGGCCACGTGAGCATCTACATGAAAAACTGACAAGTCAGTGACCAAAGACATGTTCCAGATATCTTCCCATAATTCTTTGCCCCAGACTTGTTTACCATGAATTTCCCAATTTTCATTTTTCCACATGGGCATCCATGTAGCTAACCCATTAGCTACCGCCCATGAATCAGTGAATATATGATACTGTCCTCCTTGTTCTGTTTTGATGGCTTGATATACTGCCATAAGTTCAGCATATTGGTGACTTGCACCTATCCCAGTACTTTCCAAAGTCCTTCTAGTGCATGGGTTATAGGCCACTGCTTTCCAATGTCTTTTTTGCCCCAAATATTTTGCTGTCCCATCAGTAAACCATGCATGTCTCTTTTGTTCCTCAGTTAATACATCATATCCCTCATTCCATTTTGCAGTGGACTGTACCAACTGTTGCTTTGGCTCAGGGGGTGTGTCATTCCTCTCAATTTCTATGTTTGCTATAGATTCATGCAGAGCAGAGACTCCGCTTTTGCCTGTTTTCGCTCTATTTTGAATATACCACTTCCATTTGATTATACTAGCCTCTTGGGCATGTCCAATTCTGTGAGAAGCTGGGGTACTCATTACCCAGGTCATAATTGGGATTCCAGGTCTTAATATCACTTCATGGCCCACAGTCAGTTGTTCAGTCTCCACCAAAGCCCAATATGCAGCTAACAACTGCTTTTCAAAAGGTGTGTACTGGACTCCAGATGAAGGGAGTTTCCTACACCAAAATCCCAAAGGTACTTTTCGGCTTTGTTGTTTTTGCCATAAGCTCCAGTTTGCATAATCATCTTGTACAGTCACTTGCAATTCCACTGGACCATTTTGCATGGGCCACAAATCTAGGGCCAATTAATTGTATGGCAGCCTTGGCTTCTTCAAAAGCTTTACTCTGCTCAAGTCCCCAATCGAATTCATATTTCTTCCGTGTGACTCTATATAAAGGTTTTAAAATCTGTCCCAAATGTGGAATGTGGTACCTCCAGTATCCAAACAATCCTATGAACATTTGGGCCTCCTTCTTATTGGTAGGGGTAGGAAAATCCTGAATCTTTTGTCGGGCTTGAGGAAGAATCTCCTTTAGACCCTTGTTCCATTGTATACCCAAAAATTTCACATTTTGAGCTGGTCCTTGAACCTTTGCAGGGTTAATTTCCCACCCTTTACTTTTCATATGCTCAATTAGAAGGGTCAAACTCCTTTCCACTACTTTCGCATCTTTTCCCTGTACCATGATATCATCAATGTAGTGGGTAAGCTGTACACCAGGTAGCTTTAATTCATCCAACTGTTCAGCCACAATCCTGTGACAAATAGTGGGGCTATGTATGTACCCTTGTGGCAAGCGGGTGAAAGTATATTGTCTACCCTGCCAAGTGAAAGCGAATTGGTCCCATTGTTTAGGGTCTATTGGGATGGTGAAGAAGGCATTTGCCAAGTCAATAACTGCATATCAAGTCCCATCATATGTCTGGATCCTTTCTATTAAGGTGATGGTATCTGGAACAGCAGCATACAAAGAAGGAGTCACCTTTATTCAACTGTCTATAATCCACAGTCATTCTCCATGTCCCATCTGATTTACTTACTGGCCAGACAGGATTATTCCATCTTGTGGTTGTAGGGACTAACACTCCTGCTTCAACATATCCCTTTATAGTCGTGGTAATTTCATCTTGCCCACCTGGCACACGATACTGTTTTAAAGTAATTACTTCAGACGGTTCAGGCAAAGTGATTGGGTCCATTTTTAGTTTTCCCACTAAAACTGTATTAATTCCTATCTTCCTCACAGCAAATTGGTATCTTCCTTCAGGTAAATTCAGAGTCATGCCTCTCAATACATCTATCCCAATGATGTATTCAGGAATGGGTACAACAACCACAGTATATTCCTTCTTGGGTAACTGCCCAATTTTCATTGTTATTTTAACCTGTCTGGCTGATATTTCAGCACCTCCTAGACCTGTGATGGTAATAGGAGTTCCATGTTTAAACTTATCAGGGTTTCCATAGATAAGTGTGGCCTCAGCCCCAGTATCATGCAGTGCCCTAGTCACAGTAGTTGATCCATTCTTCCAATATATTGTTAAACCAATATGGGGTCTGCAATCTCTTCTGCATATTTCTTTAATCTGGGCTGGGGCTTGGCCTATCTCCTATTCCCTCTGAAGGTGGGGCAAACTTGGATACAAAGATTCAGATTCAGAAATACCTGCGGGGGTGGTTCCGGCTTCCCTGTTCATTCTAATGCTAAGTACCTTTTCTTGGTACAGCTTATGCAGCTCTTCAGTTGGAATACCATCTATTCTTCTAAAGTACACCCCAGCTCTTTTTTTTTTAAACGGCTTTATTAACTTCTGATTTACATCTTTCGTTTCCACCAGATTTTGAGTTACAAATTTTCTCCCCGTTTTTCCCCCACCCATCCCGCAAAACAGTAGTCCCACAGGATATCCCCACCTCTGATCTGCTCTCTCCCATATTTTCTCCCATACCCGTTTCAACTTTTCCAGTAGGGCATGGTGGATCTCTATATTTCCCAATTACATGTAAAACAATATTGATAATAGTATATATATATTTAAACATTTGATTTTAAAACTTTGAATTCCAGATTCATTCCCTTCCTCCCTTATCACCCACCCTTACTGGGAAGATAAGCAGTTCAGTATAGGTTGTACATGTGTGGCTAATGCAAAACAATAACATAGCAGATATATTGTAAAAGACTGACTATATTTCCCTCCCTCCTATCCCACATCCCACTTGTTCTATTCTCTACTTTGATCCTGTCCCTTTTCAAAAGTGGGTGCTTCCAACTTCCCTC
>NW_027185896.1:13335812-13339842 GCF_028583685.1 Petaurus breviceps papuanus | reverse complement strand
AAATGTTACCTATTTACAGTCTTACTTTGTTCTTACCAAAACACTGCAAAGTGGACAGGAGTAGTGTGTTACCTCTACTTTGTAGAAGTGACTGAGAGTTGGGTTGCCAAACTCATTAGGGCTAGAAGTGGGACTGATGATAACATCTGGCCTTTATGTAGCACTTTAAGGTTTGGAAAGTGCTTTATCGACCCTAGCTCATTTGAGCTTCAGTTTTACTTTATATGGGGAAAAGGATCAGAGAAGGGACAGGACATTTGTTTGAAATGGGCTGACAACAGGAAGACATATTGCTGCTTCATTCTTGTTGCACTTGTTTTCTCTGTCAAGGAGGATGACCTTTGTACTAGACATGACAAAACAAAAATGCTTGACAAAGAGTTGGTGCCCAAGATAAGTAAGGAGACAGTAAGAAGACTTGTTGCCCTTGATGAGATGAACTACGTCCTTGGCCACTGAAAGCACTGGCAGGTGTGATTGCTGAACCACTGTCAGTAATCTTTGAAAGATCATGGGACAGTGGGAGACATAGCACAAGGTTGGAGAGGGGCAGATGTTGTCATCTTTCAAAAGAGAAGAAAACAGACTGCAAGCCCTAGGTCAGTGAGCTTGACTTTGATTCCTGGAGAAATTCTACAATGAATCCTTAAATCCTGATCATTGGCAGACATCTACAAAGGAAAACAGTCATTTTGGAGACTTAGCTGGAATTGCTTTAATCTAAAACAGGTCCTGTTAGACTAAGCTCCTTTCCTTTTTTGACCAGATTACAAAATAGTAGATAAGGATATGCTGGGCATATCTGAGCTCCATTTTACTAAAGCTTTTGATAACTCTCTCATCCTGTTGTTGAGAAGACAGGTATTTATGGCTAGGCCTGTTAGCATAAATAATGAATCCCCTAAAGTGTTCTCCTGGGTTCTAATTTGCGCAATTTAATGTTATAGTTATGAAGAAACCTGGAGAATGCAGGGACAGCGTTGAACTTCAAAAGTGGAACTTACTGAGGGCCCAATGTCTTTCCTGACATTGCTTCTGTACTTGGGCCCTCAGTAAGTCACATCTCCCTGGACCTAGGCTTCCTCAACTGCCCCCTAGCCCACAGGGCTGGAGAATGGTCAGGGGAGTTAACATTTGTGTAGAACTTCAATAATCTCACACTTCCCCAGCATTTTAAAATGTCCAAAGTGCTTTCATCATGATGACCTTGTAAGGTAGGGAGTTGTGAGTGTTAACTTCTTGCATTTTGTTGATGAGGTAACTGAGACTCACGGTCACTTAGTCAGTCACAGTCTTCTTCTGCCATAAGGGCATGTTCCACTTTGAAGTCTTAAGACTTAGAAACATTGATTGATTCTTACAGCAAAACCTGCAACATCTCCGTATGCCTTATCTCCCTTCATAGTACTGTCATGAGGGCAGAATGAGGTAATTGATGTGAAAATGTTTTGGAAAAACTAGAATTCTATGAATATAAGAATAAAAATTTGCATTTGCCTCCAAAAAAAGTACTTTTCATTGCAATTTGCCCTAAGGATTGGTATGAAGGCGTTAGATAGGAATCCTGATAAGCTTGTTACCTGTGTGAAACCCTTCACTTTATGATGTTCATTTTAAACCCGGTGAGGTATTGTACTCCTCTAGTTCTTCTTCCTGGGGAGCCCAATGCTGATGTCCTGAAGTTTAGGAGTCTTGAATTGCAGTAGGGCTAAAGCCGAACAATATGTGTACCCTATGTCACAAATATGGTGAGCCCCTGGAAACAGAGGACCATCATGCTGCCTAAAGAGGGGTGAACTTGTTCAGGACAGAAAACAGCAGGTTCAGTATTGGCAAAGGACCCATGGAATGGCTGATGTACTTCCAAGTGTGAGTGAGATAGGGAGACCCAGTCTTCAAAAAACAAAATTCAGTTTATCAGCATTTATTAATTGCCAGCCATGTACAAAGCAATGCCTTTGTACTGAAGGAGATACAAAGTTGACATGAGACAAGAGTCCTTCCCTTTATGTGAACTACAGGCTGGTAGAATAATAGCTCATTTATTTGGCACATAATGAAGTATATTTGTTCCTTTTAGCTTCTGTGTTCTTTGTCTTGGCCTGCCCACAAATGACCCATTCAGGTATCTGTCAGGAGTCCAGTTGCCTCTAAGTGTCTAGACCCCTCTTGCTGAATAACTCTGCATGAGCCTGGTCCTCTGTGTATTATCTCTTCTGCACCCACTTAGAATGTCCACCAGCAGAAGTGCCACACAACCTCTGCCTCTTCCCCTGGTGATGTAGGCCATTAGCAAGGAGTTGGGCCCTGAAATCATACTTAGAACATCAAGAACTTATTGTTTCAGGACCTGGTGACATTTGAGGGTGCATCCGTGGACCTCACCAAGAAGGAATGGAAGAGTTCAGCAGCTGCTCAGAGGGCCTTCTTTCGAGATTTGATGTTGGAGAATTATCGGGATGCAGTATCACTGGGTAATGATTCTGTTGGTACACTTTAAATCTTTATTTGAGGCTTTCTGTCGCTTTATTCCTGTTGCTAAGTAGAGTTTTTGTTAATGCTTTTAAGGGTTGATAGGAATGAGAAGGTTCTAAACCTGTATCTTCAAGGCTTTTCCGGTCCATAGAAAAGTAATGTCCAAGGCAATTATTTCTTAAAGCTTTCTGTACATCAAAGTTTATTGATCCTTTGGAACCTTTATACATAAATGGCCTAATATTCTTTACCCTGCTCCCTTCTTGCAGACCTCATTAGGCTATCCTTTCTCAGATTTTCTAAGTCCTAGACTACTCAAATAGTTTACTATTGATTTTTCCTACCTAACAAGGAAGGAGGGAATAAAAAAAGCTAATTTTGAATCTCGTTCTAAATCATTGGATTCTTCCTCGGTCTTCTTGGTTTCCAAGTCCCTTGCCTGGAGGTTTGTATTCTTCCCTCTTGCTTTCTCTGGGAATTTAATTGCCTTCCCTCTATGTTCTTTCCAGACATAGGGCTAAAATGGATATCTGTGACTCTAGTCATTATTCAGTGCCATTTTCTTCTCCACAAGCAGGATTTCCGTTTTCAAAAACTACAGGAATCACCCAGAGAGAGGAAGAACCATGGGGTCTGAATGGTCAGGGTCCTCTGGACTTGGAAGATAGGAAGAACACCTGTACAGGTAAGTGAGAGAGGACTCTCTTCTTCTTAACCTTTTATGTCTTCATGTTTATTTGATTACTGAATTTTTTATTTTTCTGGATGAGATGCAATTTCATTAGCATAAAGAACTCTTGGCCCGTTTAGGTATCTGTCAGGAGTCCACTTGCCTCTCTAAGTGTCTGAACCCCTCTTACTGAATAACTCTACATGAGCCTGGTCTTCTTTTATTTTCTCTTCTACACCCACATAGAATGTCCACCAGCATAAATGCCACATAACCTCTCCCTCTTCCCCTGGTGATGCAGGCCATTAGCAAGGGGTTTAGCCCTGAAATCATACTTAGAACTTCAAGAACTTATTGTTTCAGGACTTGGTGACAAATTTAGGATGTGTCAGTGGACCTCACCAAGAAGGAATGGAAGAGGTCAGCAACTACTGAGAGGGCCTTCTTTTGAGATTGATGCTGGATAATTATGTACCTAATACAAATTAGTACCTTCTTTGCTCAGAGTCTTAGAGAGTTGCTTGTGGCACTGAGAGATTGTGGTTTGTCCATGCCCACCCAGTCAGTAGGTGTCAGAAGTGAATTGCCTTAATTGATCTTATTGAGTCAAAAACTAAGTGACTACATCCACAATGCCTTGCTGCCTCTCATAAACTTACCTGGCAACAAGGACAAATAAATAAATGTGTGTGTAAAGTGAGCCATAAAACTTTCTCTGCGACCCTTTGTGTCTTAGGAAGTAAAATTGAATTAATTAACAATCAAAAAATGTGTCTGGTGTCTTTTTGAAAATCCATCCCAAATTCAGATAGTTTTGGTGTTCTTTGTGTGCCAGCGCCACACACACACACACACACACACACACACACACACACACACACACAC
>NW_027185896.1:13319244-13335802 GCF_028583685.1 Petaurus breviceps papuanus | reverse complement strand
CACACACACACACACACACACACACACACACACACACACACACACACACACACACACACAGAACTTATCCCAGTAGATAGACCTGACATTGGAGTTAGAAAAGGAAGCCTTGGCTCAGATTGTGTACAGAGTTAGGGCTGAATGTAAGGCCATCAGGGATGGAGAGCCTGACACCTACAGGATGTGGCCTTGTCAAGATTTGCAACTGTTCAGTGTCCCTCAGAATCCCTAAATAATAATTGCTGATCTGCACTGGCAGAGAAAGTTTCTTCACCAAGGAGGTTCCTACCTCAATGAAATCACAGGTGTGGACATAAATCTATAATATATGCCAATATGTAAATATCTCTGTAGAAAGAGTCATGTGAATTCAAAACTACTCTAATGATTTTGCTTTTTTTGCTTTGTATCCATTAATATAGATCTATGTTTCCTTTTCTGCTTCATATGTATCATTTTTATGATACTTTAATATTCTATTACATTAATGCTCCATAACTGATTTTGCCATTATCCATTTAGTACATTTGTTTCCAATTTTTTAATATTACAAATAGAGAAGTTGTAAATATTTTTTTATAGATAGCACCTTTCCACAGTATTGATCAGGATAAAGTCCAGCTTTTTAAATTCATTGCATCAAAAGACAAGATTAACCTAGATTAATAGTGCTGTCAGGGACCTTTGAGGACAAGTCTGTTCCCTCATTTAGTAGACTGAAGGTCAGAGAAGCTAGTGACTGACCCACAGTCACCTAAATAAGAAGTAGAAAGAGAAGGCAGCAGGTTTGGTTGGATTTGGAGTCAGGAGGGACCTGGATCTGGGCTGATCCCTTTGCCTCTGAGCCTCAGTTTTCTCATAAATAATAATAGGCCTCTGGCGGCTAGGTGGCACAGTGAGTAAAGCACCCAGCCCAGAGTCAGGAGGACCTGAGTTCGGTTCTGGCCTCAGTCACTTAACACCCACACAAAAAAACTAGCCGTGTAACCTTGGGCAAGGTACTTAACCCCAATTGCCCTCCAAAAAAAGCAAAAAAAATAAATAAATAAAAGGCCTAACTCACTGGGGTTATTAGAATTAACACTTGTAAAACATTTTGCTGCATTAAGTGCTGCGCACATGTCAGCTATGGAGAGTATTGGTTTTAGGATCACATATATGGCCATACTTCTTTCCACGATATTTGCCCTAGTCTGAAGTTTCACCCACAACATGATCAGAGGCAGTTTGGGGCTGGGCAAAGAACACTGGATTTGAGTTAGAGATCCTGGCCTCAGGACTCAGCTGTATGGCCTCTTGGGCCACTTATCTTACCTCTCTGAGTGCAAGGTACTTTATCTGTAAAAGGAAGGAGCTCCTATAGAGGACTCATGAGGTCCCTTCCACGTCTTCAGTCTGTGATCCTTTGTATTATTGGTGCCTCTTCCCCTATCCTGTACCCCATGGAATTTCATGATTTTTTTTCTTGTTTTCTTCTCTAATGGCTATTGTCTTCATTTCTTAAAATGTTGAAACTACATTACTAAGAAATAGAGGGTAAAGCCAAGCACAGGCAGGTTTCCAGAGGACTGCTGCTGTGAATAGCTTTTCAAGGTTCTGATTACACAGTATAGTGAACTCTATTTATTCAGTAAGAAATCAGAGTAAAACATTCACAGTAAACAAAGTACAGCATTCAGAATGTTTAACTTCACAACTTATCACTAAAATAGCCACAGAGTTTTCACCAAAGTGGTCACATAGCTTTAAGCTAAAGAGAACATTCATTTAGTAAGTCCTTCATTCAGTAAATCCTTCATTCTATCACCCTTAAGTAGGCAAGCCTCATTAATTGACACAAAGTACAAAGTCAGAGTCCTCTACCCATAGGGTGAAATTAAGTTACAATATCATCAGTCACTACTAAGTACCCTCTTAAGGGGTAGTGGAAAGTACAAAAGCCATTCACCCCTAGGTCACAAGTAAGTTACAGTTTCATAAGTCAGCATTAAATACCCAAGGAGAGGTGTTTTCATCTTGACTTGAGGCAGGCTGTCCGCTTCCATGGTTCCTCTCCCATGGTTCCGGCTACTGCCCGAATCTAACCAACTGTTACCTGAGTTCAAAGGCAGATAGCTCCCAGTTCCTTGTCCAGTTCTCCATGCAGTTCCTGTTCCATATTGAAGCTCACAGTGTCTAGTACACTTCAGGTCATTATTCAAATACCAGGAAACCGAGTCACAGAACTAGAAAGTCACAGTCATTAGATGACTATGAAGCTGGTACACATGGTTAATGCAGTGAACACCCACATTCCCAAGCCTTCACAACAGAACAGGTTTCCTCAAGCAGGGATCCTTCTCTCTCACTCATGGTAGCTCATCAGCAGACTTTCTGACTGGTTCTCAGAAGCTCTCAGCAGAAGTTCCCAGAAGAAAGATCTCAGCAGAAGTTCTGGCTGGCTCTCAGAAGAAGTTCCACCACCACAAGTTCTATTCTCAAAATCACAATCATTTATTCCAGTCTGGGCCTCTCCTCCTTAGCCTCCATGCAACTTAATCCAAGAAGTTCTGTATCAGTTCTCCCTTCTCATTTCTCTCCTCAGTTCTTATTTCTTCAGTCCAGTTCAGTCCACTTCCTCAATTCAGTCCTCAGTCCAGCAGTAGCAGCCCAGCCTCCAGATGCTGGCTGAGATAAATCCTGACTCTCCAGCTTGTGTTTTTCCTTATACAAAGTATTAGCTCCTCCCTGTTCCACACCTTCCTGTTATGTCAGCAACAAGGGTTCATACCTTCAATTTCTTAACAGAAGCTTGATATAATTAACTTGAAACAAGGTGCTCAGTGCTTGCCAACACAAGGGGATCCTCAAATTACATTACTATTACACATAGCCAATAGAATCTTAGAATCTGACAGCAGGGGGACAGTTTGGTGTAGGGGAATAAGTAGTTGATTTGGCATTAAGGGATCTGGTTTTGATTCCAGCAGTGTTTCTTAGGCAAGCTATACTCCCTAGGCCTCAGGCTTCTTGTCTGTAAAATGAAGGTAGCAGATTATGTGATTTCTAAGCTCTCTTCTGGCTCTAAATACTATGGCCCTTTTCTGATTTACAAGTCCCTTTTATAATTTCCCAAATAGCCTCTACTTGAACACCCCCAGTGAAGGGAATTTCATTACCTCCTAAGGCAGTGCATTCCCTATAGTCCTCATTAAATGCAATTAAAAGGAAAACTGCCTCCTTAGAACTTCAGTGTACTGGATTTTAGTTCCTCTCTTCAGAGTCAAGTAGACCTAGTAGTTGAAAAAAATATATCATGTTCCTCTCAAGTCTTAGCTCTTCTAAGGTAACTCTTGTTTATTGGTCAGAGATGCTGCAGCAGAAAGGACTTTAGAGGACAATAAAACCTACTCTTTTTTCAGATAAGGAAACTGAGAGATTAAGTGATTTGCCCAAAGTCTTTCAGATAGGGATGGAGCCAGAATTTAAATCCATGTGCTCTGATTCCTCCTCTAGCAGTTTTGATGCTTCATATAATACATAGCAGAGCTGAGCTGTGAACCCAGCATCTCTGACTCACAGCCCAGTAGCAGCACGGTCCCTCTTTTTTCCATGGGATCAGGCAGCACTCATCTGTCAGCAGATGATAATCCTGAGTCCTTTTTTTCTGTGGGACAGACCTGGGACCTGAGCCCAGGGCTGAGCATATAGTGGGCCCCCAATAAATTCAAACACTGAGCACAGTGGATAGACCTCTGGTCCTGGAGTCAGGATGACCTGAATTCAAATCTGGCCTCAGACTCCTGCTGGCTGCATTGCTTTGGGTGAGACTCTTCACATCTCTTTGCCTCATTTTCCTCAACTTTAGAAATGGGGATAAAAATAGCACCTACCTCCCAGGTGAGAGTCAAACGAGATGGTATTTTTTAAATGCTTGGCATAGTTCCTGGCACATAGTAGGCCCTATATCACCAGTGTTATTGTTGCTATTATTATTATCATCATCATTATATGAGCAAGAAATTTGATGGAAATAGCCATGCCCTCCCCCCACCCTCCGCCCCCTGCCCCTCTCATTGACTATCTTTTCTTCTGATTCTAGTCTAGTTGCGTTGATTTTGTTTGTGGACAAAGTTTTTGATCCTAGTGCTTTTCACTCTCCTCATACTCTCTCTGTTTAATCCCTGCAGTTTCCTCTCTCCCACCATTGTTAACTGTCTACACAAGTTACTATCATTTCTGTCCATTTGGGAACAAATTGCAGCCCTATTTTTTATTGTTTCTTCAGGGTCGTTTCAATTCCCTGCCCACACCATCGATATAAATCCTTTTTGCAGACATAGGGGATTCATGAGCTCCTAGAGTACTTTAATATTATGTGATATAATGCTTTTCCTATTCCCAGACTCAGAATGGTGATAGTTGCATTTTCTGTTTTTCAGAAGGTGATAATGTTACTGAGAATGAGGAGTCCACTTCAAAGCAAGAAATTTTTGGAGAATCAGAATCACATAGTAGTTCATCAGAAGGTCTCCAGAAGGATTTTTTCCAGGCATCTAAAAATGGAGAAACCTGTGAAAGGGAAAGCATATTAGAGAAGCAGCAAGGAACACTCCCAGAGGAAGACATTCAGGAAATTGACAGTGATTTTATGGAAGTGATAGTCCAGAATAAGAAAATCCCTATTGAAGAGAGAGATGAGAAATGTAAAGACTTTTGGAAAAGTTTTAGTCTTGTCTCAAACCCTGTTACACATGAGAAAATTTCAAGAGGACAGAAATCTTATCAGTGTAATGAGTGTGGCAAATACTTCAATCGGAGTTCACACCTTATTGGACATCAGAGAATTCACACTGGAGAGAAACCTTATGAATGTAATGAATGTGGGAAAAGCTTCAGACAGACTTCTCAGCTTATTGTACATTTGAGAATCCACACAGGTGAGAAACCTTACGAATGTAATGAGTGTGGAAAAGCTTACCGTCACAGCTCACATCTTATCCATCACCAGAGACTCCACAATGGTGAAAAACCTTATAAATGTAATGAATGTGTGAAAGCCTTCACTCAGAGCTCTCAACTTATCGATCATCAGAGAATCCATACTGGTGAGAAACCTTATGAGTGTAACATGTGTGGTGAAGCTTTTAGTCGGAGTAAAAGCCTTATTCGACATCAGATACTTCACACTGGGGAGAAACCTTTTAAGTGTAATGTGTGTGGGAAAGCCTTCTGTTCTAATAGGAACCTTATAGATCATCAGAGGACTCACACTGGGGAGAAACCTTATCAGTGTAATGAGTGTGGCAAGGCCTTTAGCAGAAGCAAATGCCTTATCAGACATCAGAGCCTCCATACTGGGGAAAAACCTTACAAATGCAGTGAGTGTGGGAAGACTTTCAGTCAAGGTTCTCAACTTATTGACCATGAGAGAATTCACACTGGAGAGAAACCTTTTGCATGTAGTGAGTGTGGCAAGGCATTTAGTCTGAGCAAGAGCCTTATTCGACACCAGAGACTTCATACTGGAGAGAGACCTTATAAATGCAATGATTGTGGAAAATCCTTCAATCAGAACTCTCACCTTATTATACATCAGAGAATTCATACTGGGGAGAAACCGTATGAATGTAATGAATGTGGGAAGGTCTTCAGTTATAGCTCAAGCCTTTTGGTGCATAAGAGAACCCACACTGGAGAGAAGCCTTATGAATGTCATGATTGTGGAAAAGCTTTTAGTGACAGCTCACAACTGATTGTACATCAGAGAATCCACACTGGGGAGAAACCTTATGAATGTAAGGAATGTGGTAAGGCCTTCAGTCAGCGTTCAACTTTTAACCATCATCAGAGAATTCACTCTGGAGAGAAACACTCACCTTTGGTCCATTCAGTCTTTTTAGATTGTGGTGCTCATAATGGAGAACAACAGAAAATTTCACTTGTATAAGAAAAACCTCACCCTTGTTTTCAGATGAAAACCCTAATTCTAATTGATCCAAAATCTCAAAATTGTTTGCTTTTGTTTCACTTGGGAGAGCAGATGTGAGAATGTGGACATCTTGGTTACACTAGTGGAAAACGGACAATACACTTTATCACTCATGGTTTGCTTTGTAAATGTCTCACATTCATTCTTTGTTTCTGTTTTATCTCCCCAAGCCCATTTTAAGTTCTGCCAGGCAAGGCTCCCTTTACTGCCTACATTAACCACTTGTTTGATTTACTTTGCCCGTAGCTCTTGGCTACGTTTGTTTCTTTCCATTTCTCCACTATTCTAGGCCAAACATTTAGGATATTTAATTAAGTTGTATTAGAATGGGTGATCCCTGAAGGTAGTCTCCTGTATGAGACAGGAAGCTGTCTAAGACGTGGGGTAGTATTTCCTTTCCTTCCTCCTTTGAAGTTTTCCCTTTTCCCTTTTCATTCCCTGCTCTTCTGGTTTATTTTAAATGGAGCCCCAAACCTATATTCTGGTAGAGACACTCTCCATTTCCTTTCTCACATTGGTGGGTCTTCAGTGTTTTTAAGTCTGTGCTTTATCTTTGTGTCACTACATCAGATATCTGTGATTTTTGTCAGTGATGCCCACAGATTACAAATTACCTGAAATGTAATAGATATTTTAGAGAATTTTCTGATGATTAGAGGTTTAGTGATTTGCCTAAGAACACCCAGTGTCAGGTGGCAGGATTTGAATCATGTTTTCCTGACCCCAAGTCCAGCCCTATCTACTACCATGCTTGTCATTTGACCCAGCCAACATTGATAATTTGTCATGTGATCAATTATATTTTTTTACCCCGGATGGAGTATAGTTCTTTGATGGCAGGGACTACCCCTTTCACATCATACTTAAGCAACAATTGACAATAAAGGTCCTCAATAAATATTTTAATATTAATGTATGACATAGCTAATGATGTGATTATCCACATCTACATTAGATTGGGAGCTTTCTTTGGGTGAATGATATTTCCTCCTTTCTCTCCTAAGATGTATTCATGTGTGTAGTGATCACAAGGAATAGAATGGCCTTTATATAAGGTAAAGAACCTTAACTTATTTTTATTGTTATAATTTTTCAAAATTCATTTCCCTTATTTTTTATGATGTTACTGCCCTTACCTTATTTTATAGAGCACTTTGGATGTTCTGTGTCATTGTTCATCGTTATAACCTCAGGCACTTAATGATAGGTGAGTTGACTAGATGAAACATGGGCCCTGCTTTGATGGAGCTTATGGATTTGTAGAGGGATGAGACACATACACAGAACTGCAATAACCAGTATGCCATGAATAGTGCTCCAGGGACAGGGACAGTTGTTTTAACCAGAGGTGTCAAACTGGCCAGCAAGCCTGTGAACTTCCTAAGTGCCTCAGAACCAAATTAAAATATATTTGGGAAAGGTTTAAGAAGATGAATAGAAGTGTACCATAAATAACAAGTGGCTTTCTAAGTCAGCATGTGGCATGCAGACAGGGCTCCAGTTCTGCTTGGGTTTGACACCACTGCTTTAGACAGCAGCAGAATCAGTTATTTACATTTACTAGTAATTAAGCTTAAAGATCTTCATCTTGTGGATAACTTATTTTTCAAATTTCCTGTCTTCTGTTTTTGTCAATGACTCCTGTTATAAGCTAAGCAGATGCTGATCTGGTTTTGCTTTCTTCCCTTTTCATTATTCCACATTTCTTCACACAGATTTATCTTCCTCAGGGATATAGGCAGTATTTTTCTGCTGTTTCCATGGCAATATTTTCTGTTCATGTGGTGCAGTGGACATGTCTGTCAGCCTAGTTGGATACAAATAACATATTTATGAACAGACTAAGTTAAAGTACAAGCAAAGCCCTTCGTCTTCATCATTTCTATGCAGTTTTTCACACTCTGAAAGGCTTAAGGAAAAAGTTATTTTGCATATTGAGACTTTTTATATTGTGAGTGTGGGACTTTGTTATGTTTGATTATACCTGTTTGTAATGGGATTTATTTTTCTTGCTTTCTTGGTGTAGGGAGGGTTGAAGGTGTTTCCTAACCACTGCTGAGATTCCAGCTTCTGCCACACTGATGGCTGAGATTATTAATGAATAGATATCCAAGAGGTCTGGACTCATCAGAGCAGGAGAGTGAGGCCTTCACCACGTGATGATACCCCTTGATTGGCAGTCATGCCACTTTTGACCCATGGCATTGTTGCCCAATCAGAATATAGAGTAAAACCTTTTCTTTTTTAAGATTTATTTCATTTTACTCTAAAAAGCAAAACAAAGTAGTGGGTAAATATCGAAAAGTGTCAGATTTTGGATCATATCAATGCCAGGGAAAGCTTCTGAACAAAATTATCCTAAAGTGTAATTAGGAGGAGGTTCTCCCCTTTTGGAGATATTCAGATGGAGACTGGAAACCCATTTGTTGAGTATGTCATAGTAGTTTTCCATTTGCAACTAATCAAAAGTTGTTTTTGTCCTAGCTTCCTCCCTCTATCCCCCACCCCCACCCTCTTCCCATGGTCATATCTAAGTTACATTATTATGGTTGGTGACCCATATTTTCTGGACCTAAAATCAGGTCCATCAGCTGTCTGTACAATAAATGTAGGAGTCATGTTAGCTCAATATTCTTGGAGTCATTGTCACCTCCAAGTATTAACATACATGCAGAGACCAGTACACCCAAATATTTGTGAGGAATTTGTTGTCTAGATTGTCTTACTTTGTGACTCACTCTTAAACTCTCACTTGAATCAGAACTCAGCAAAAACCAGTATCTAGTAGGTCCATTTATTTCTTTATGCTATTTCATTTGTAGAATGGTACAGGCCCACTTTGACATGGATACAAAATGGCCCCCAGTCCTTTCTGTACCAGTAGTAACTGCCCTCAAAGGGAGCAGAAGGTCATAAAACAGATTCTTTGGTGTTTCTGCTCTTTCATCCATTGCTCCTGATTCGGCCTTTCTGGGGAACATTCTCTACATGGCAGATTTACTAACTACTTGAAGATTGCTAATGTCAAACAAAGGCTTATAGGTTTTGAGCATCAACCCCCCCCCCCCAACTCTCCCAGGCCTCTTCTTTTTTTTTACTTTTAGTTTGCAACATTCAATTCTACAACCCTTTGAATTCCAAATTTTCTCATCCTCCCCCCACCCCATCTACGATGGCATGCAATCCAATATAGGTTCTACAAAAGCCTTCACATTAAACATTAGTCAAGTTGTAAAGAAGGATTGTAGCCAATGGAATGAACAATAAGAAAGAAGAAACAAAACAAAAAAAGAGAAAGAGAGCTAGTAGTTTGCTTCAGTCTGCACTCAGACTCTGTAGTTCTTTCTCTGGATGTGCATAGCCCTTTCCATCGGGAGGCTTTTGGAGTTGTCTTATAGCCTTGCATGGCTGAGAGGAGCCCAGTCTATCAAAGTTCGTCATCACAGATATGATGTGTTGGTGATTGTGTACAATGTTTTCGTGGTTCTGCTCCCCTCTACATCAGTTTATATAAGTCTCTCCAGGTTATTATGAAGTCTGTCTGCTCTCTTCTTAGAGCACAATAGTATTCCATTATATTCATATACCACAACTTGTTCAGTCACTCCCCAATTGATAGACATCCCCTTGATTTCCAATTCTTTGCCACCACAATAAGAGCTGCTATAAATATTTTTGTACATATGGATCCTTTTCCCACTTGTATGATCTCTTTGGGGTACAGCCCAAGAAGTGGTTATTGCTGGGTCAAAGGGCACATTTCTATAGGGGACTCTTATTTTTAACAGTTTATCTTGCTTCTCACTGAATGTCATCATCATTAAGACTGAATTGGAAAAAAATGTAATCCCAGAATATGTTTGGGCCCCAGAAACACATTTATCCAACTGTCTGAAATTGGTTTAATCTGGGTGTCTACAAGGCAATTTCAGTATTTTTAAAATGTGATTTTTTTTTCCTCTTTGCATATATAAAACTGAATCAGAAGTAATCAAGTACTCTGTTAATCTGAGGTAGTATTATGTATCTAGCAGGATCTAAAACAATCCTGTTCAAGTCTCAGCTCTGCACTTGCACCCTTGTGAGACAAAATATTTTATCAATATATGAACAAATAATAGCCTCAGTCTTCAGCAAGGACTTCTTCAAAGTATATTGATAAAGTCATTCCATTTTTATAATCTATTTCTTTATTTTTGGGTAAATAACATTCAGCTGACAGTTTATAAACTATCAGGCCATATGTCTGATAGCTGTCAAAAATACCCCATTTCTATTACAAGATATCTGTAATTTCAGGTCAATAACCTTTTATTTTCTAAAATAAATTTTTGATCTTGTTTTTTGGATTTTTTACTCTTAAGAAGTGTCAGTTTAAAATATGCTTTAATCTCGTAAGATTTCTGAGCCAATTAATCTGTGTGTTAAGTTCCTAAGATGTACCAGGTACTAATCAAGGACACCAACAGGAAGGCTGAACAATCTCCAATAGGTATTGCATTCCCCTCAAAAGTATTGTTACTTTATAATTCAGTAATGCCTTACTAGGTTATTGCTGTAACACATGGCTTGTAGAGATTTTAACCCCTAGCTAAGTTTTGGCTAATTACAAATTTTACATTATCCATACATTTTCCCCACATTTGACAAGTTATTATATGATTAAAATTGTTGTCATGGGGCAAGTGGAACTCCCTCAACCACTATTATCCCTGTAAAGTCCATTCTAAGGGGATAAAATCTGGTTTAGGAAACAATATACCACCAGCAAAATACTCCATTTAATAGTAAGTTGGGGCAAAATTCAATAGATGAGAAAAAAAACACCAAAAAACCAAAAAGCATATGGTTTAGTATATCTTGCTCCCTTTTACTATATGAGAATGGCTAAACCATTTACTTCAAATTAGTTGTTTTTCACAGGGTTTGTCTCCAGTCATTGTACAAAGACTACTGTCATTGCCCACCTTCCCAACATCATGGAACAGGATTCTTTGTTATAGGGCAGAACCCTTATACTGCCCTACACACAGCTTGGAGAGGGTAAGAGGTGAACTGAACTTCGGTTTCCCCAAGAAAATATGTAATATGCCAGATAATCTTGTATTTGCTGGAGGAGGCAGGCAAACAAAAGTATTCAAAATGCTAATTCTGCTTCACCACTCTACTAGAATGTGGATACCTACTTTTTAACATATCTAAGGGCCAACACCTCCTTCCCTGTGCTTTAGATAAAATCCAGGTCTTCAAAGGCTGGAGAAGAATTTCATTACTCTTCTTATGTATATGGTGAAGGAACCCTAAAACATCCTGGGTTTGACCTTTTTATCAATTAAGGGAATTTCTTTAAAAGAATTTATAACATGTCATTCTTTAAAGAAAATGAAGAATGTGGCAAGAGTGTAGACCCAGATGTGGTGGGGTTTAGTGAATCCTGAAGTGTCTAACCAATGGGAGACAGATGGGAAATTCGAACTGGAAACGGCAATAAAAGACTTGCATTTGTCTGAACCAGTGTAAAAGTCCATTAGGAACTACCCATTCATTCAGGGGGAGAATGAACATAAAATTAAAATCTTTCCTGGCTTCACAATGAGTGGGTATTGGTCTTTTTTTAGACGGGGCATGTTTCTTTAGACAGCTACCCAGGGTATTAAATTGGCTTATTGATGTTCAAAGGTGGTATCAGGTACATAGTATCAAGCTAAGGTAACACATCCTGATACAGCAAATGCAAGATAGGTAAAACTACACCTAATACTGTGAAAAGTCCCAGGCTTCAAATTGTTACCATACCCTGTCAGAATTGCTTTTACAGAGACTGCTATACCATATCCATACCTTTTATGTCCTGAGAAAAGCCCAAACAAAGGGAAGATGAACGGTCATCTTCCATAAACCCACAAAGTGGAAAGCCTGCCAAATCAACAACTTCTTAGGAGAGTACTAGAATGAAAATGCCTGTCAGCACACCTCAAGTGGTTCCTAGAATTGTTTTTGGAAGTGAGAGCCAAAGAGCAAGAGGAAAATCCGTTTGAAAACGGGGAAGAGTGGTTTAGAAATACTACACGTTATTACTGAGGCAATAATTGTATTGTTTCCGTTATGGTTTGTCTCCTTGGTCACAGTCCCAAGACCCTGAGAAGGTTTAGAAACGTACAGATGCAGACAGTCTGGTTTGCTTTCCAGCACTGTGGAAATCAAAGGCCAAAGCCCTGTGCTCCCTTGAACCACTTGGAGCCTGGAGAGTGAACTACTCAGGGTATTCATTTTGGAATTATGTCAAAAGGGGTGACCATCAAACCATGATCTGACAAAAGGTATGTACAGTGTGGATAGGACAGTGTTGGCCTGGCTTCAGGAAGACGAGTTCAGACCTGGTCTCTATACTACCTCTGAGATCAAACCTCCCACCTTGCCCTTTAAAGCCTTTCACCAATTTACTCCAAATTCTTCCCTTACCCTTTTCACAGAGTCACTCATCTCCCTGCTCCTATGGACATTCCTTTGCACAGGTTGCTTCCTCATGCCTGCAAAAACCAAGTTCTCAGGGTAAGAATCCCAGAACTAGAAATGATGAGGAGGTGTGTTTGTTTCAGGAACCCCAGTAGCCAGAGTCCCTGGGAAGCAGTCAGGAATGAATTCACAGATTCAAGCATTCTCAAGTCAAGGTGGTAAAAATTTATTGTTACGCTTTACAGTGAGCAAGAGTTCTTAGGGAACCTGCAACCTTAAAGGGGTAGAGTTAAAGTTTTATAGGATAATCTTTAATAGAACCTGTGCCAATTATGCTAACTAGGTGAGTCAGGGCAGGATTAGGGAGGAGTTAAGGAGTGGTCAGTTCTTAAAGGAACATGCACTTTTAATATCTACTGCCCAGGCTTATTGCCCAGAATTCACAGAAATAGCCCAAGGCGGTGCTGCATGGAGATGTGGTTTTAGGCTTGAAACATCACTAAGTCAGCTAATGGTCAGGGCTGACCAAGCTGCTACTCATCAATGGCATGTTTGACAAGAAGGATGTTGGGAGGTTAGTATATCCCAAGCTAACAAGGGATTCAGGACATGTATAATGAGCTAGAGAGTATACATATGACTGAGTCTAGGATATATGTGATAGATATGACCCAGTACACAGCTGCTTCAGCCAGTGCACAGTTGGGTCAAACTACTAAATTCTGTAAGTGCAGCTGGCCACTGTATCAGGAGGAGAGATAAATATTCTGTTAGGGCATGCTACCCTTGAGCTAGAGAGAAACTGCCTGAGACAGTGTTTTGAGGCCAGGGAGAAATGTGATTTTACACACTGGGGTTCAAGCACAGGCACCAAGCACCCCATCAGAAGGACTTCTAATGTTCCTTCTAGAGGATCAGGTGGGACACTTGTAAAGTGCTTGGCACAGGGCCGGCCTTAGCAAGAGCTTCAGATGTGCTGGTTCCTCTTCCTCCCCCTCCAGCTCTAAGCTGCCTGAACGTGACTGGTTGTTAACCGTGAAGGAATCCCGTGCAGGGCAGTCAGTTTCCTCCTTGCCTCTGTCCCCTTTCTTTGCTCTTCCCTCGGCAGAGTCCTGCATGCAGTAAGTGTTTCTTACAGTCACACACTCTGCTGCAGGGTCAGGTTGTGAAAAGGTGCTGGTGTCCTCTGGTGCGAGCCTGGGAGGAGGCATCTCAGGATGGGCCAGGTCTCACCTGCATATGAGCTCAGGAAGGGCCTTACCTTAAAGCAGGTCTGCCAGGAAAGGGGAAAAAGATATGGAACCATTTAAGCAGGACCTGGGAAACAAGTGTGTGGAAGCAGGGCATGCCTGGAAGCGGGGCCTGGCAAAGTCAACGTGGTTATTCAGCCTTGACTAAAATACAGCTCTAGGGCTAGGCTAACTAGAAGAGAACTAAACCTAAACATTCATATTTACACAGGTTGGGCAGGGCAGGGCAGGGGGTATCGGGAAAGAGTGTCTTCTGGGCAGGTGCCCATCTTGGGAGAGGGCAGGGACAGCTTCTGGGGGCAGGCGCACGTCTGGGGTGGGGGGGGGGGGGGAGAAGATTCAATGGGTGCAATTCCCTGAAATCAGAAGAGAGAGGTCCCACTCTCTCCAGGTGTCTGTAAAGATTCACAGAACATGCAGCCAGTAACTGCTTGATCAGTATAGAGGCAGGGCCGGTTTTCAGATAAGACATAAGCATTGCTTAAGATGTGCGATTGTGAGAAAATCCCTTGTATCAGCCTTTGTCTCTGACTGAGTTTCTGGTCAGCATACCTCAGGTCCTTGGTTAAGGGTCTCTAAGCCACAGGGAGAGGTGGTCCAGCTTCCTAGTCACTATGGGCTGGGTTCAAACAATGCAATACGTTCTTCTAATTCCCACAATTGAATAAAGTTTTCTCACAAGACAGAAATTGGACCAGACCCATAAATGAATAGAAAGGGAACTGAACTAGATCCAGAATTGAGTCACAAAAAGGGAGTTAATGTGGTTCATTCAGTTTCCACAATTAACCACTTCCTATTCTAATCCCCTCAATTCCCTCAATTTTACTCAACAAGAGACTCAGAAAAATGAACACTGTTAGCTTTATACAAAGACACATAGATCAGAGGGTCCAAATTTTACTCTGGCCTACAGAGATGAAAGTGCCAAAGGCCTTACAGGGCGAGATGTAACTCAGTGGATCCTACTCTTATTTGAAAAGTTACTACACTTTGATGGGAACATATATAAAATTCCTCTGAACTTAATATTAACAGTATTTTAATTTCTACCCAAATTTTGGAAATATAAATATCTTTGGTATCACCTTTTCTTAACAAAGGAGAAAAATGACAACATAGAAAGGAAGATTGTTACATCTCATTATAAAGAAAAAAAAAAGGATGTACTATATTGGTCTAAATATAGGCTGCATCATATCCCACCCCAAATCTGTCTCATACAAAGTAAAAATACAATTTGTAATCATTCTCTTAGTAAGAGAACAAAAGGGATTACTGGAGCAATGGTAAATTTAATAGGAGTATTTGCTTGAATGGAAAGAAATGTTTTTTTAAAAAAACCCTTTTGTAATAAAAAGTATTCCTTGCATGGTAATTGAGTATAATTATTTTTCAAGACATACATACACATCTATTCCAACTCCCCTTCAGTCTTCAAATTTAGAAGGTTGTTCTGGATTAAAACCAATATGACATTTCATGGAAGACAATTCCTTGGTCCTTAGGAATCCCTGCCAAGACATTTATAGACATGTAAGGGTTCTCTTTGTTAGAAATACAAACACCACTGATACTAAAATCTGGGCATCAAAAGAAGTTTATTGAGGAAAAATTCAGAGGAAATGAACACCCCTCTTCAGAAGTGGACTCTGCCCTTCTTCGAGAAAGGGCAGTGTGGGGGATACAAAAGCAAGGAAAGTTTTATACCATTAGTCTGGTGCAGACATTCCCTTTAGAGAATGGATTGGTTTATTCTCTTCAGGGTTTCAATTTTTCCATATGCCCTTTACATATTTCTCCAAGATATGTACAAACATGACCCCCTCCCTTCATCATGCATCCCATGTTCTGCTAATGAGGCTCTAATTTTATGTGGGTTATGTCAGATAATATACATGAGGTTTATTAAGCAAGCATAGTAGTAATTTTGGAATATTTGGTCATTGACCTCAACTGGCTCAAACTGGATCAGTTCTTATCAGAGTCTGAAGGTCCTTCAAGGCCTTTGTCTGCATTCTGATTGGTCAGGTCCACCTGGTACCTGCTAACTCCCTTTATCTTACTTTAGTAATATCTAGCAATTCTATGGAAGCTTAACTCCTTACTGTTTCTCACAATTTGTTAGTAGTTTTTACTTCAGTAATTTTTAGCAGTTCTGTGGAAACTTAACTCTTTGCTTTCTCTCACATTTTCTATACCTTTCATACCATGTAAAGAAAAATGAATAGAGAAGGTACTTGATTTCTCCTATTGCTGTGAGACCTACAGGCCAAATGAGGGTAAGCCCAAGACTAAATCTCATAGGTAGCAGGTTCCTCAGTTCTGGCTCCAAGAACTGAAGCTTGGGTAATGTGAAAGCGCACATAGTTTCCAGATATGCATAATCTGCATAATTGCAAATGAGCAGAGAAGAATGCCTCCATAGTCAGGAATATTCATACAAGAATGTAGAAAGAACAAAGTTTTTGAGTTCAGGACAGGGGAGGGACAAAAGACCTGGAAATCTAAACTGAAGTTTATCAGGAACCCCAGAGCTACGAGGAAGAATAAAGCCAAGACCCATCCAAGGTCAAAGTCTGAGTGATGGAGGAGGGGCATCATGAAACGAGAAAACATACCTATAAGGCTCCAGCATTGTCCAATTAAGTAGGTTCAGGATTCGAGTAAATGGAATGCTCAGCACTCCAAGAAAGACCCAAGGCAATTTCTTTAGAATATTTATTCAGAATATATGTATATATATATAGGCAAGTGAGAAAGAAGCCGGAGATAACAGAGTTAGAGGCTTAAAGATAGCAGAATAAGAGCAACCATGATTAATAGTGGATATCTCTATCTATCTATCTATCTATCTATCTATCTATCTATCTATCTATCT
>NW_027185896.1:13204768-13319234 GCF_028583685.1 Petaurus breviceps papuanus | reverse complement strand
TCTATCTATCTATCTATCTATCTATCTATCTATCTATCTATCTATCTATCTATCTATCTATCTATCTATCTACTATATATATATATATATTTACAAGCATCACCGTTGAAGGGAAGCACCAACACCTGACCACACAAGCTGGGGAATCCCGGTATAGCCATCAGGGTCTCGCATGGGAGGGTCCCAGGCAGGACATCTCCTCCGTGGGTGAGATTCCAATTGGGGTCTGAATCTTACAGTTTTAAGTAGTGCTGAGAACAAAGAAGGCATACTGCCAGGTGTTATAACAAGCATCGTTATCTGGTGTGAGGCCTGGGATGGAGTCCAATCCCTCCAAGGCTCCCCTCCCCCTCGTGCTCCCCTCCCCCTCGTCCTCCCCTCCCCCTCTCCCCCAGATCGATGTTTCCTTGGAGTGGCTAGTTCCAGGAGTTGGGCAGTTATCATATCTCCTCTCAAGGACCTGGCCAGGGTCCCAGGAGAGGAGCAGCCCTCAAGTTCTCAGGATCCCTGTTCCCAAACAACTCAGGGTAATAGAAAGGTCATATTGAGTTGGGGCCTTGGTTTGTATAATCTTATTCCTCACAGAGGGGCTTATCTTGCCCCTACAAGCATACACATACAGGGCCCTGAAATGGGGCCAGATCCTCCCATCTATTCTGGGTGAAGTTAATGGTTACATCCTCAAACATCACTGAATATTGAAACAACCTTCCTGTTGCCCAAGGGACAATCCACCATTCAGACTCCAGTAGAGGCAAAGGGAGAAGGTATAGCTCTCAATTAACAAGAGGTCTGGGTAACAAAATAAGAGGGTGATAAAATACCCTACAATGAGTCCCATATCCAGTAGGAAGATCTGGGCTCCTGGGGAGGGGAACTGAGGCTTAGGTCCCTCTCAAAGAGAAGTCACTGGACTAAAAACCCAGGATAACAGGAAGGAGTTACAGCTACACTCGGGCAGCAAGAACAATTTCAGAAAAGAAAAAGGATCCACAACTTATCTGGAATCTGAGAGAAGAGAAAAAAGCCCACTGTGAGATAAGCCTGCCCTGCAAGTCTCCATTCCCTTCCTGCCCAATCCCAGAAGACCAAAGAAGAGCTTACAGTTTCCCTTCCTGGGGCCATCATGGTTCTCCATTCAGTAGTGGCCTCCCTTCAGCTGTAGTCTGTTCCTCCAGATTAAACACGGTTTGATTTCATGGCTGCTGCATCTTCTTGTGTTTCTCCACCGGACTGATCAGTCACCTAATGACAGACTGGAAATCACTGTTAGTGTGGCAAAGTGGTCATGTCCACTGAGGGTGTTTAGGCTCATATAACCAGGGAGACTTAGGTCACATTCACAGGGCCAGAGGCTTGACAAAGTTCAAGGAAGAAAAAGGCCATAATAATCATTCTGGAAAAATGAAACCCCTGAAGACACAAGGTCCTTCAAAATATATAGAACTTGAAGGCAAACTTCTTGAGGACAAGGGCTACTTGTTTTATCTGTGTATTCCTGTCACCTAGCACAGGGCCTGACATATACAGAAGGTGCTTAATAAAAACTTACTGAATTGAAAAACTTATAGCACTACTTCTATTCACTTGGATTAATTTACTTGATGCTCCATCAACCAGATATTTTGTTAACCATGATTTTCTCATATCTAAAAATTTTAAGTCAAGGAGTTTTTATTAAGCTCCTACAATGTTTCAAGCACTGTGCCAAGTGCTGGGGATACAAAGAAAGGTCAAAAGCAGCCTGTGCTCTCAAGTAGTTCACGACCTAATGGGGGAGACAACATGAAAACAACTATGGACAGACAAGATCTAAACAGAATAAACTTAAGCTTCAGTCTGTCCTCCGAGTCCATTTCTTCTCTGTCTGAAGGTGGGGAGCACATTCATCACGAAGCCTCTGGGATTGCAATTGGTCACTGTGTTGATCAGAGTTTCCATCTTTCCAAGTTGTTTGAGACTCTATCTTATATAAACTTAATACTTCCTCCCAGCATCTAACACAGTGGGCATTTAATGAACTGAAATGAAATAAATGGTAGAAGATTAGACTTTTCATAGGATTACGGGGCTCAGAATTGGAATGGATTTTAGAGACCTAGTTCAGTCACCTCAGTTTAACAGAAAATGAAACTGAAGACAAAGAAAGGGGAAGCATTCATATTCCAATTTGCAGGGTTCTGGAGCATGGCAACAATATAGTAATCCAGCTTGTATTTTAAGGCTACAAGACCCAATGATTTATGGAACTTTCTATTAATTCAGTGTGATTTTAAAGATATTTTTAAAACTATTTCTGAAAACTGATGAAGATTTGGGGACAATACCCTATATTAAGTGCTTTTAGTACCCAGGGAATCTTCAGGAAAGAGAAGGGAGAGTGCTAGCAGTCCAGACTGGAGTTATTCCAGTCCATATGTTATACCCTACTGTGAGAACACTGCTAGGTGTAGAGAGAGATACAGAATTTAAATAAGTGTTAGTCCTTTCCCTAATGAAACTTACAGTCTGGTAGGGGATAAAACTAAAAAAACAGATGATTAAAGTACACAATATTATAGAATAAATGCATTAGAGAGGGGGTAAAATAAAGTGCTATGGGAATAACACAAGAGATAATCAAAACCAACAGAGGGGATAAAGGAAAATTTCCTGAAAGAGGTGGTATTTGAGTTGGGCCTTAAAGGATGGGTGGGAATTCAGAAAGCATTTAAGAGAAGGCTACAGTCAACTTAGAAGGGTATTATTATGGATACTGACATTGCACTTTGGCGTTTCCTAATCAACACTTTTGGATTTCACAAAAAATTGTCATCTGGGACAATTTAGGACAGAGAAATGGAATCATTACCGGCATCTCTTAACCCACAGGATTTTGCCCCGGACAACTGTCTCTCTAACAATATAATTTATTTTTCCTGAGCAGGAATAGTCTCAGGTGTCACATTCTGGAGCTAATGCAATGAGCTCACAGAGTCATAAATTTATAATACCCTTATTTAACAGTGAAGGAAAGTGAAGCCCAGAAAGGGACAAGACTTACCTGAGGTCAAAGGAGCAAAACAAGGTTCACACTAGGGCTCAGAACTCAAATACAGTTCACTTGTACTATACCATGCTGCCTCAACGTAGGGAACAAAGGACACAGTGTATCTTACAAGATATACATAGAATTTAAGCCAAAGGGATCTCAAAAATAGAGATAAATCTGAGTACCAATGTGCTACACTTTACTTGTGAATACTGTCACCCCCATGAATTATTGTAATCGCTATCAAAGTGAGCTCCCCAAATGTTTAATCATAAACTCAATAGTAGTATAAATACTTCAAATAGTCTGATAAAACACATTGACTCAAAATACCTTTTTGAAGCAACATGGTCCAATCAAATGAGCACTCCATTTAAAGTCAGAGACCTTGGCTTTGCATTCTACCTCTTCTACTTTCTACCTGTGTGACCCTGGGTAAATCCTTTAGTGTCTCTGGCCCTCAGTTTCCTCACCTGAAAAATGATGAGCTTGAACTGCACATCCTCTGTTGTCCCTTTCCACTTTAAATATATAAACAATGATTGCAAAAATGTAAATGGAAAGAACAAAACAAAACTGAACATATAATTATCATGACCAAATTTTACATGAAGAAGAGATGAAAAAATATACCATCCTCTGTTCTTAGAAGTGGAAAATTATGAGTGTGGAGGTATGAATACGCTATTATACTCAGCCAGTGTATTTAAGGGGTGCTTGGGATCTATGTTTGTAAAATCAATTTGTAATACCAATTTGTAACATCAGTAATGATGGGGTGCTTGGGATCTATGTTTGTAACATCAATTTGTAATACCACTTTGTAATATCAATCTGTAAAACCATTATATAAAATCACACACTACCCCCCTCCTTCCCCCCCCCCCTGCCCCAGCTTCAGAGCATTAACTCTGCCCAGTAACAACTCATGAATTGTTGATCTCAGCTTGGAACAGTGACAAACTATTCCTATGAATCTTTCACAAAAGTATCTATAAACATTCCAGCTTAGGCAACTATTATCTCCTCCTTCCCACTGCCCCCATGAATCCTATCTCTAGATTGACTCCCTGGCTGCCTCAATGAATCCTTCAGGACCCTATCTCTGGATTAACTCCTTAAGAGCCTTGGTTCCCAGACATCAATCTTTTCAAACACAACACTGATAGGTGGCAGACTGGGTACCTCTCCATCAGCCCTTGACCGCTAGCCAACTTAGTGACTTTTCAAGCCTAAAACCACACCTCCAGGTAGCCCCACCTTGGGCTTTTTCCCAGTGAATCATGGGCAATATGCCTGAGAAGTTATGTTAAAAATGCATGTTTAAACACTGGCCCCACCTTAACTCCTCCCTAATCCCACCCTTAATCACCTAATTAGCATAATTGGCATGGGTTCTACTATGGATTGCTCTATAAAAATCTTCATTCTACCCTTTAAGGTTGCAGGTCCCCTTAAAGGACTCTTGCCCAATGTATATCCTAACAATAAACTTGCAGGTCCCCTAAGGACCCTTGCCTGCTGTAAAGTATACAATAAACGTTTACAACTCTGACTCCAAGTCTGCTTGGGCCTACTGAATTCTTTCAAGATTGAATAGCAGGTTTTCTAGTCTTAGATAAGATCAGAGTTCCTGCTGAACCTATTGTGAGCCATTCCGTATCATATTGATTAATTTTGCTGAACTTTCTCTTCTTCTTTTAGGAAATTTAAAATTCTTTTGTACATGGTGTGGTTCTCTGGGTAGGAGAGGGAGAATATATTCAGAAATGAAGGTGATGACAAAAATTATCACTATATTGGAGATATATATGTATAATTTTAAGATACATTTTATATTTATAGTTTATATATTTTATATAATATATATTGCATGTATTATATTTACATATTTTATATTATATGTTTAATATATTTATAATTTTTTTAAAAAGTAAAAGTAAAAAAACCCAGGAACACCAGAGAGAGACATACCCAAAAGAAAAATTTAAGATGTCAATTCACAGAAACAATTGAATTGTAATTAAATAGATGCTTTAATGGATTTAAATTTTTTGTTATTTTTAAAAACAATTTGATGCTTTTAATATCACATTCATTTTATATCATATTCATTAACATCACATTCACAAATATAACCCTTCCACCACCTTACCAAATGACTCTCGTAAAAAAGAAAGAGAAAAAAGTTTAGGAAAACCAAGCAAATACATCAACCTCCTGTAAGAGAATTTGTAATATTCCACCTCAAGGTCTCTCACCTCTGCAATAAATGGAGGGAGGTGTATTTTCTTGATGCTTCTCAAGGTTCAAATGTTAATGTATTTACTTAAACCTACTTCCCTGATGCAGAGTTTCATAAAGGGAGAAACAATCATGAAAAATCTCAAAAAAAAAAAATCTTAAAGGGATGCAGGGCACTCAATACAGTTAACCTGAGAAACTTCCATACTCAATTTCTCCAAATTTATTAAGTAACTTAACTACTTTATTTTGTATCTTTTTTTTTTTTTGGACGGGGAGGGCAACTCAACCTTTCTCTCACTCTAGAAGTCATGAGGCAGGCATTGTGGTGTATGTAGTAGAAAGCCTTCTGGACATGGATTAGAATCCCAACACTTATTATCAGTTAACCTAATTAAGCATGTTTCCCCATCTATAAAATGAAGGTAATCACACTTGTAATATCTACATTACAGGACTGTTCTAAGGAAAGTCCTTTGTACAGCATAAAGCACTACATTTATGATTATAACTTCCAGAAGGACCTCAGCATTTGGAGGGAGGTTATTTTAGGCCTCAAGGAAGAAATTTCTTCCTAGTATAAGCAGAAAGCACAGTGAAATAAGTCACAGAAAAGATTCTTGGTCTTCCTGATTAGCCTGCTTAAAATTGGGTTTCAAATTTTGAAAGAGAATTGGGAAGATTCACCTACACATCCATGGCCCAAACAAAACAAAACAACCCACTCTTGTGCCAAGACAGCCTGTTGTAATGGAGAGTCCTGCAATGTCTCATACACTGACAAATGTAGGTACAGTTGAAATGCCCGTGGCCTCATATACTAAGCCCCTGTATGTAACAAGTTTGGAAATTACTGAATTCTTCCTGAACTCGTATGTGCTTAGCTAGGAGCCCCTCTCTTGTGAGAAACAGACCCGGCCATACTTTTTGATAAGATGTCAGAATGATCCTGGACATCTGGGTCTCACAATAAATCAGGACAAGGACTATACAACTGTCCCAAGGCCTGGCTACAACAGATGTGCTTATCTACCATTGTCAGACTAACTTTACTTTCCACAAGACTAACTGTTTTCCACACCTATTTTTTGGCGGTTTTTGACTTTAAATATTCCCCCTTTCCCTATGGTCAGGGCAGCTCTCTTAAGGTTTCCTTGGGAGACTGTGGCTGGGCAGCTCAATAAACTGATGCTCAGAACAATTGGCATGGCTTGGGGTCATTTTTCTCTCTACCTGTCCATTTCACAATATAAACCTCTACTGGGTAAGGAAGTCTGGTAGAGCTGAGAAAGCACTGAATTCCAAGTCAGAAAACCTTGGGAAGTTCTCTTACTAACTCTTGTGACCTTGGGCAAATCCTTTCCCTTCTCTCCAAGTCTGTTTTTTTATAAGATAAGCTAACAGAGTAAGACACTTTCCACATTATCATAATAGGAATTTAGCTAAATCTTGCCTTAGACTCTAATTCTCTTGGGCAATTTACATAATCTCTCTCAGCCTGTTTCTTCATATGGTAAAATGAGGATAATAAAGGTATTTGCTCCTAGGGTAATTTTAAGGATCAAACAAGTGCTTTGCAAACCTAAAGCACTAGGTAAATATTATTATTATTGTAACTGACACTTATATAGGGCTTTCAGTTTGACAAAACTCCGTGCATACACAGTCAACAAGCATTTATCAGGTGCCTACTCTGTACTAGGCGTTGTGCTGGGCACTGGGGATACAAAACAAGGGAAAAAGAATTCCCACCCCTGAAGAGTTTGTAATCTAATGGAGGGTTGCTGGGGACCTCACGACCATACCCCGTGAGGTAGCCCTGAGAGGTGTTATCATCCCCACTGCACAGAGGTGGAGGCTGTGGGTGCTTTACGAGGAGTGCCAGGTGGAACTGGGAACGCCCGCTGCTGCCACGCCATCCCTTGGGGCCCCCACTTTATACTGGGCACTTTTGTTTGCACGCTGTCTCCTCCCTCAGACTGTAAGCTCCTTGAGGGCAGGGACTGTCTTTTGCCTAGCACACAGCAAGTACTTAATAAATGCCTCTTGACTAGATTTGTCTTGAAGGGTTGGCGTGGATGAAATTTAGGACGTCCCCCCTTTAGCTCTGGATCCCACGACCCTAATGCGCCGTCTCTCAGACAAGAGATTGTCTGAGGGTGCCTCCCCACGTAGGAATGGAGGGGATGGAGGGGGATGGAGGGGATGGAGGGGATGGAGGGGGATGGAGGGGATGGAGGGGATGGAGGGGATGGAGGGGATGGAGGCTGGGTTGAGACAGTGCACGCATGCGCGCCAGGGAGCCCTTGCCCACTTACCCGGGGCTCCAGCAGGTGGCACAAAGCCCTAGCATAGGCTACGAGGCTCCAGGAGGGCAAGGTGGAGAGCAGCTCTTCCCGAAAGCACCCGCGACAACCATCCCCTTTCCCTCCGGAAGGAAGGTGGGGAATAGCCACTATTCAAATCAGACCCTGCCAGAGTGGGAGCCACGTGGGGCGTGGGGCGTAGGGCGGAGGCGCCCAGGGTCCTGGGTGCTTGGAAGTGGGCGGAGCTTCCTGCGCAGAACACAGGATCAGAATCACCTCATCCGGGTACTCGGGGCAGAAGCGGAAGTAGAAGGGAGGAAGGCACATCCATTCAGCGTCGTTTTCTTTCCTGGTTCTGTCTAGGAACTTAGGAGGTTTTCTCATCTCACTGGTGCCTGTTTTCCTTTCGCTGCTGCGGTATTTGGTTGCCTTTTGACTCTCATTAGGGATGTGACCCTGCTCACGTCACTTTCCCCCAGCCTCAGTGTCCTTACCTGTAAAATAGGGATCATGACACCTGTAGTATGAGGGTTGTTGTTAGGGTGACACATTCTCCTCCCCACCCCAGAAGGGACCCTGGCGCAGGACTCATTGTGGGGAGGAGGTCTGGCCCCAAAGAGGGGGGCGTGCAGGTGACTTGTTGCTCACACTACAAAGTGAAACAATAGGGGAACCTCTGGAACAAAGCTTAGGTATTGTTTGTGTCCAGGGTCTTCCTAGAACGTGGATGTGCTAGCACCGTATGTCTCCCACCTTCTTTGGGGAATAGGGTGCCTGCTGAAGAACCACTCCTTGGGGCCAGGCTGGGCGTCTTCCCCCTCCCCCAAGGCAACCACTGCCATCTGTGCCACCACAAGACATCTTCTGCTTCCCACTGCCAGCCCCATCTCCCCATCTGCAGGGCAAAGCGCCAGTCCTCTGGATCTCCTCCTGCACCTGTCCTTCCGGAGTAGAGGAGTGGCACCTTCCACTCAGTGATGGACATTCCCACACCTGGTCATAGCCTTGACATCCCAGTGACTCTGAACTCCCCGAGATGATCATTCAAACCTCATTCCACCATCCCCACCACCAATTCCTCATTCCCAACCCTCACTCCCCTACCCCCAAGTTTCATTCTAATTCCATGCAGCGCTTCCACTGTGCCTTCTGGAATGCTTGTTCCATAGGTAACAAACTTTTCTTCATGTTAAATTTTTTTCCTGTTCTACTCCCTCTATCAACTTCTTGTACTGTCATTTTAGTCATGTACTCTTTGTGACCCCCTTTGGGATTTTCTTGGCAAAGATACTGAAGTGGTTTGCTGTTTCCTTCTCCAATTTATTTTTACAGATGAGGAAACAGGTAGACAGGATTAAGTCACTTGCTCAGGATCTTGCTAGCATCTGAGGAAGGATTTGAACCCAGGTCTTCCTGACTCCAGGCCTGGCACTCTATCCACTGCACCACCTAGCTGCCCTTCCTTCCATCTATTAGCTCATACTGAAACCTGGCTTCCCCCTGATGACACAGCCTGCCTGGCCACCCTTCCTGAACCTTTGCTCATTCTCCTTAGTTAATGGATGGAGGTGGGGGAGTTTAGAGTACTCTTTGCTCCCCATTGCCCCTTCCAAGTTTTCCACCTTCCTCCTTCACTCAGTAACTTCTCTTCAATCAAAATCTTGGTAGTGGTTGTCTATAGACCCCCAGTTAACTCCCTTTTCTTACTCAAGGAGTTTGATACCTGGCTTACAATTTTTCTCTCCTCCCCAACTCTTGTCCTAATAACAGGGGACTTCAATATACATATTAATTCTCCCTCAAATACCCTAACCATTCAGTCTCTTAACCAACTCACCTTCCATGAGTTATTCCTTCACCCCACTTCAGCTACACATAGTCAAACCCTCAATTCTGACATCACCCACAAATGTACCACCTCCATAGTTAAGAATTCTGAAATCCCCTTACCTGACTGTAATCTTTTTGCTTTTCACCTCTTCTTCTGTCTTCTTTTACATAATCTTACTCTTTATCTGCACCATGACCTTGAATCCATTGACTTTTTTTTTTTTTAAGAAACTGGGGTTAAGTAACTTGCTCAAGATTACATGCTCAGTTATTTCTGGGTGTGGTGCTAAGTATCTGAGCCTGGATTCAATCCCCAGGTCATTCTGACACTGGAGCCCATGCCCTTACTCCTGAGCCACATGGCCACCCCTAACTACAAGTCCTTTTAATATTTCCCTATCATGGTCCTCTTTGAAGGACAAACCACAACTTTATGGCCAAACACCTGCTGGCCCATCTCATAAATGCAAGATCCTCCAATATATAAAATATTGAGCAAAAAGACCCTTTAGTGAATCTGTTCATTGTACATGCTTTACAGCAGTGATGTCAGAAAAGTAGGAATGGATCCCTAACATTATTTATGTTTTTTTAAAATAATTTTTGTTAAATATTTCCCAATTACATTTTAATTTGTTCTCCCATACGTTTTTCAGCCACTTGGCTTACGGTCCAGGAGTATGACACCTCTGTTTTAGAGGCTTAAGGCTGGTTCAGGACAGTTAAATAAAAAATTCAAGTTATGAATAAACTTTGGTACCTTTGTCCTTTGTATGAGATCATAGTTATCTGTGCAGAAGTTTCTCAGACGTCCAAATAGGTCACCCTCTTGCCATTAGCTAGACATTTTAAAGAATTCCCTCAATAGTCTCTTGCTCATACTGTTTACTATGTACCTATACAGTTTTCATTGCTTCTCACCCTTTTGTTTTCACCCCTAAAGCCCAGTAAGGTCTCCCATCTCCTCAATTATAATTTCAATGATGTGTTGACATGGGTCCAAATAGGTTCACAGTGCCTGGGATCATAGGTTAGTGGTCTTCAAAGTGATGGAAAGGATGCCCAGAGGGGATGTGGCATCACCTAATCAATTGCAGGTTGAAAGATTGAATCCCACTCTGCTTTGATGGTCTGCCATGCATCACATCTCTAGAAAATATGTACCTATGCTTATCCCCTCTCCACCACCTCATTCCCTTCCTGTGATGTGCAAATTCCTAATCTCCCCTATTCTAAACCAGTATCACTATCCAAGCATATACAGCAGTTCCACAGGCACTATTGGGAAAATTCTGGTCCTACTCCCAGATCATCTCATGGCTCTAGCAGGTACCTTTTTGAGGGTGGGCTCTATGCCTAGAGGCAAAGATCAGTTAGAGCTTCACTTCCTTTTTTTATTTTGGGAGAGATAGTGAGTCACAGAAACACGAGTAGACTGTGACCTGGAGCACAGATTTAATTGTATTCTCTTTCCCCCAAACCCGGCCACCTTCTAAATTTCCTTATTACTGATAAAGCCACCAGCATCTTTCTAGTCACCCTGAATCTCACCTTAGTGCCACCTTTAACTAACTCCTCTTTTCCTTACCCCACATTCATGGATCCTTTCACTTACCTAATCTTGTCATTTCTACCTTCAAATGTCTTATCTCTGTCCCTTTCTCTTATCATACTGCCACCATCATAGTTAAAGGCCTATCACCTCTGAGCCCTGGACTATCACAAATGTCTCTTAATTCGCCTCCCTTCCTCAAATCTTTACCTATTTTAATCCACACAGGGGCCAGATTTTCCTCAAGTTCAGGTATAGTTCTTTCCCCTACTCAATAAACTCTAGTGGCTCCCTGTTGACTCTAGCAGAAAATATTATTTCATCTTTATTGTCTCTTTGAAATTTCTATTTTTATGCCTTATAATGTATCTAAATATTAGTGAAATCTGGCAATTATATAATTTATAAATAAGTATAGATAGATAGATAGGTGGAATATGTTCCAAAATTTTACTGATAAGATGCTCAATTTTTAAAAATATGTGGATCACAGGAAACAAGGAATAAGGGACCCCTTTTTTTCTCATACCCTAAAAACATCATTACAACTTGTGAAAATTCCTCATATTATGACATCTTAAGTATGTACATTTAACAAAGTGACAAATCTACCTACAGCTTTCCCCACATTTATTACTCTCCTCGATGAAGTTGTTGATGTCTGATAAGGGCTGAACTACGGCTGAAGGCTTTCCCACATTCACTACATTTATAAGGTTTCTCACCAATATGAATTCTCTGATGTTGTGTAAGATGTGAGTGGTTGCGAAAGTCTTTCCCACATTCATTACATTTATAGGGTTTCTCTCCAGTATGAATTCTCTGATGTTCAGAAAGGGAGGAACTATGACTGAAGGCCTTTCCACATTCTTTACATTTAAAGGGTTTTTCTCCAGTATGAATTCTTTGATGTTGAGTAAGGCACGCACTCTGATTGAAGGCCTTTCCACACTGATTACATTTATATGGTTTCTCTCCAGTATGAATTCTCTGATGTTGAGTAAGATGTGAATGATTGCGAAAATCTTTTCCACACTCATTACATTTATAAGGTTTCTCTCCTGTGTGAATTCTCTGGTGTTGTGTAAGGATTGAGTTGTGACTGAAGGCTTTCCCACAATCATTACACTGATATGGTTTCTCTCCAGTATGAATTCTCTGATGTTGAGTAAGTGCTGACTGTTTTTGGAAGGCTTTCTTACATGCGTTACACTTAAAAGGCTTTTCTCCAGTATGAATCCTCTGGTGTTCAGTAAGGCATGTGATCTGATTAAATGCTTTCCCACATTCATTACAGTGATAAGGTTTCTCTCCAGTATGAATTCTCTGATGTTGAACAAGGTGTGAGTGCTTTGGGAAGGTTTTTCCACATATATTACATTCATAGTCTCTTTCTCCAGTATGAATTCTTTGATGTTCAGTGAGAGATGAGCTCTGAAAGAAGGCTTTCCCACATTCAATACATTTGTATGGTTTCTCTCCCGAATGGATTCTCTGATGGTGAGTAAGACGTGTCCTTTGACTAAAGGCTCTATCACATTCATTACACTTATAGGGCTTCTCTCCAGTGTGAACTCTCTGGTGTTGGGTGAGCTGTGAATGCTTACGAAATGTTCTGTCACATTCATTACACTTAAAAGGCTTTTCTCCAGTATGAATTCTCTGATGTTGTGTAAGGCATGTGTTCTGATTAAAGGCTTTCCCACATTCACCACATTTATATGGCTTTTCTCCAGTATGAATTCTTTGATGTTGTGTAAGGCATGTGCTCTGGCTGAAAGCTTTCCCACATTCATTACACTTATAGGGTTTCTCTCCAGTATGAATCCTCTGATGCTGAATGAGGAATGAGTTACGGCTAAAAGCTTTCTCACATATGGTACATTTATAAGGTCTCTCTCCAGTATGAATAATTTGATGTTGAGTGAGGAGTGAGCTCCGGCTAAAGGCCTTCCCACATTCAGTGCATTTAAAGGGTTTCTCTCCAGTATGAATAGTCTGATGCTGAGTAAGAGATGAGCTCTGAGTGAAGGTTTTCCCACATTTATCACACTTACAAGGTTTCTTCTTTGTAGAAAGTTTCCGGTATTTATTTTGGTCTGAATTCTGTTTGGAGCTTTTCCCACTGATATTAACCTTATAGGTTTTTTCTCCTATAAAAATTCTTGAATGGCTTTCAGAGTTTGACTTCAGAAAGTTTCTCCCATAATCATTATGTTCATAGTCTCTCTCCCCAGTGGATAAATTCTCATGGGTAAATTTCATTTGCTTGAAACATCTCTCCCATGAAAAGTATTTCTCTTGAGTTTCTCCTGTGAAGTTTTCCTGTTTCCTTGATAACCTGGCATCAACATCAAATTCTTCTTCAAATCTAATACACTGTGGAATAACTCCTATGAGCTGTTCCCTTGGATCTGATGATTCTACTTCAGAAATAGAATCTTTGGTTATATAGCTTGTTTTCCATCCTGAAAGAAAGGAAAAATGCAAATATTTCATAACCTCTTTGCTGACAGAAATTTTCTATAATGCAATACTAAATCTAATCTATAGGAATACATGATTACAAATATGACTATTTGTGGAGTGATTGGGAAAGCAAAAATGTTGACAGAAGTGGAGAGGCCTTGCATAAAAGCCAAGTGTAGAGAAAGAGGAAATTCCATCTAAGAGAGTGACCAAAGTGACTAATAAAACAGTGTCAGCAAAAACCAAACCAAATAACCTTCCTTTACAAAATACCAAGGTTGCCCTCCCACCCTGACCTGCTGGGCTGTTACTTCTAAGTTTCCCATATCACTATTCTTTATTCCCTTCACCTGGCCAAGTACCTCTTTGGACTTCTTTTTCTTCAACTCCCTGGAGATCCAGAATCCAGGGCTCCCCTCCTTTCTCCAACTGGAAAATCACTTCAGGTTTGGAAACTGGGATTCCTGCTCATAAGAAGGAATCAGGACATTTCTGTTCATAATGATTTTAGGAGAGTACCTAAAAATGCATATCCAGTTCCCTCTCAGGAAAAAAAACAAACAAAAAAAATTGAAAGTGGCTTTGTTTATAATAATGCAAAATGGGAATAGATTCTATGTCTAATAGGATATGGTTGACAGGGGGGCTAGGTGGAGCAGTGAAAAGAGCACTGGCCCTGGAGTCAGGAGGACCTGAGCTCAAATTTGACCTCAGACACTTAACACTTACTAGCCTTGTGACCTTGGGCAAGTCACTTAAAGCCAAATGCCCTGCCTTTTCCCCTACAAAAAGAAAAAAAAAAGGTTGAATGAACTGATGTAGCAACACAATGGAGTATTATACCACCACAAAAATAATAAATGTAAACAAGTATGGAAAGAAAATAATGTAAAAAGAATACATATACACACTGCTTATACTAAAAACAGCACAACTAGATAAGTACACTAACAAGCTGGAAGGAGACAATGAGTAAATTAGGTGTTACTGTTGTTATTTTGTTAAGAATTGCCACAACTGACAGTTTGGAATTTGGCATTTTGCATACAACTTTGTTTTTTATTTTGCTAGACTTTGGGTTTATGTTGAGATAAAAAGAAAAGGAAAAAAAGGGAAAGAGAAGAAATAAGAAATAAAAAGAAAAAATTCTGAGTGTCATAGATTAAAACAATCAACAATGATTAGGAAGCTCTGATACCAAAACCCTGAGTCAAATATCAACTCTACATACTTTAGAATTCTCCATAGACATGAACATGGAAATGAAAAAAAAAATTCTAGGGAGAAGAAAAGACACACAATAAAACCATCTTACCCAAGGAGACCAGGTTCCTATAAGTCTCTAGCATCACATCCCTATATAAATCCTTTTGAACAGAGTCCAACTGCCCCCATTCCTCCTGGGTGAAATACACAGCCACATCTTTGAATGTCACTGATTCCCGAAACACCAAAACAGTCTTGCTTCTCTTCACATGGTCCTAGGAAGAGAAAGAACTGGCAGCAACATGGGAAATAGTCAAAATATATAATGTCATTCTTAGTGTTAAGGGCTCTGAACACATGCAAAAGTGTTGTTACATGTGAAAATAATGGAGTACACACTACAATCATTTGAGGAAAAGTAAGGATTTAAGAAGGAGCAGCTCAGTGTTATGATACTATAACGCACTGAAATAAATTAACTTAAATGTAAATAGCTTAAGCAGGCTTAGTTATTTGTATTGTTGTTAAATGAAAAATCAAGTATTTGAGTAAGAAACAAGTTAGTCTCCCATTAATGTTATTATGCCTGTCATTTAGCTGGAGGCAGTATGATCTAATGGCAAGAACACTGGGAAAGGAGTCAACAAAGTTGGATTCTAGTACCAGCTCCGTCACTAATGAGCTATGTGACCATAAGCAAGTCACTTCTCTGGGCCTTGGTTATTGTCCTGTTTCATCTGGTCTGGCTTTGGGTTGGGGGTCTTCTAGAAGAAACACAATGGTCTCCATGGTAGGATCACCCTTAGGATATGTATAGAAGCTATAGATGGTACCAAAAGGAGAAAAGGCAAAAAACCTTGTCAATATAAGGAGCCTCAGACAAAACAGTCAGTGATCAATCAATGTTCTGAAGCACAAGTGAATCTGATCATAAGCTAATAAACATCTAAGAAGAGCTTAGTCCAGGCTTACATCCAGGTGCAATGTTACAGGGTGAAAGCCAGAAGGAAAATAGAGGACAGGGTCAAAGGTGGTTGGCACTCTTGTGGCTGCCACAAGTGGGTGAACAGGGAAGAAGTCAAGCTGCCACCTCACTTGGCAAAGAAGAACTGTTACTCTGGGCCTCAGAGTTTTGCTTCAGGGAATTACAAATAGTTGCCATTTCTCTATCCCCTTGTAAACACTGAAGTGCTTTCATCAAAACGCTATGCAGGAGGTAGTATTGTCTTTCCCAGAACTGAGAGAACTACAGTATACCAATCTAACTTGAGAAAGAAAAGCAAACTAATAACAACCATGTGAAAAAATAATTCAAATCGCTAATAACAAAATAAAAGAAAAAATTTAAAAACCTCATAGCCATCAGATTGGCAAGAATGACAAAAAAGGGAAATGACTTGTTGTCAAAAAAGTGTTGGCGCTGGGGGAGGACAGGCATAGTCAGGCATTTGTTGTTGGAGATGTACAATGGCCAGCCACTGTAGAAAGGAATTTGGAAACTCCAAACTCACTAACTGGTTCATAATGTTTGACTCAGTAATATAACTAGAAAGGCTTATCTCCCAAAGAGGTGAAATAAAGAGAGAAAAATGCATCCATAGACATATAGACACAGCAGCATTTTTTGTTGCAGTAAAGCACTGGAAATTAAAGGGAGCTCATTAAATTGTAAATGACTGAGCAAATGATGGCATATGAATTTAATGGTATGATACAATGAATTTAATTTAAATTTCATTTAATAATGAATATTACTGCACTGTAAGAAAAGGCAAAAGGAATGGATTCAGAGAAATATGGGATGATCTGAACTGATATAAAGTGAATGAGAACCAGGATGACAATTTACACAAAGACAAGGGCGGTGTAATGAAAGGTAACTTTGAAAGACTTCAGAATTCTGATGAATAAAAAGCCCAACCATGACTTCAGAGGATGAACCTGAAATATACTTGCTGTATCTTTATAGAGAGATGAGAAACCATCGGTGCAGAATAAAAATACCTTTCCTGACATGGCCAATGTATGTTTTTTTTTTTCTGCTGGCCTATGCTTATAGGGAAGGTTTTAACATTTTTTAGGGGATAGAAGGAAATTTGGGGTCAAGAAGAAGGGCTACTGGTACTTAGATTAAAAAATAAGGTTATCGGGGCAGCTAGGAGGCGCAGTGAGGGGAGAGAGGCCAGAGATGTCAAGTGAATGACCACAGAAACACCAGGAAGGGCATGGTGCTAAGGCCATGTCCACTTTTAGAAACTACTTTCGGAAAGATGACCAGACAGCCTGAACTCAACAGGTGAGGTCTTCAACATTTCATTTCAATAAATGTTAAGTACAAAACACTGTGTCTGTAATTGAGGATACAAAGAGATATACAAAATGGGCCCTACTCTTAAGAAGTTTAGAGAAAGAAGCTAAGATCAATGACTAAGAGCTCCTTATTTTCCCCTTTTCTACTTCTCACGATCCCTGGACATCATCCTCCATTCTTTCCTCTTTACTGCAGCCCGATGAAGGGGTAGTCCTTCTCCTTGCCAAGGCAAAGTTCTCTACATGTATCACTGATCTCATTTCCTCTCGTCTTTTACAGAAGATTTACCTTGTTAGTCTTCAGTCTCTCTCTATCTACTGGTTCTTTCTCTGCCACCTACAAAATATCTGTTATCTTCCCCACACTTAAAAACACTCTCATTAGACTTCACCAACCTCTCAAACTAGTGTCCTAGATGTCTCTTCCCTTTCTCAGCCAAACACATAGCTGTCAAACTCAAAGTCGTCTATAATCATTGCTTCCATTTCTTCTCCCTTCTAAACACTCTAAACTCTAACTTCTAACATCATCACTCAACTACAACTGTTCTCTTCAAAGTCATTGATAAGTTTCTTAACTGCAAAATCTGCTGGTCTTTTCTAATCCTCTGCTATGTGCACTGAAACCCATAGTCTTCTTTTCAAGCAGAGTCCTTCTTCACCAAAGACAATCTCCCCAAGCCTGAAACGCACTCCCTTCTCATCTCCACCTCTTGGAATCCCTACTGCCCACCAAGGCTCGCTTGAAGTGTCAGCTCCTATGAGAAGCCTTTCCTGGTCCCCTCCAACTGACAGTATCTTCTCTGACCTCCCCACAAAATCACCTACGTATCTGTTTTGCGCGAATCCACGTCCATGTGCGTACGCGTCTCTCTCGCAAGAACGCAAGCTTTCTGAGGCCAGGGGCAGTTTTGCTTTTTCTTATATCAATAATGCTTTGTGATTAATTATTTTAATACCTAATTGGTCTCCCTGGTTCTGGTCTTTTCCCTCTCCAATCCATCTACCACATAATTGCCAAACGAATTCTCCTCCTAAGGTATATATCTTCTCATGTCACTCCTCTACTCAAAGATCTTTAGTGGTTCTCCACTGACCCTAGGATAAATTATAAACTTCTTAGCCTGATATTTAAAGTCCTACATAATCTGACTCATACCTACCTCTTTCACTTTAACAACAGTGTCTTTCATATAATCTATATTCCAACATGACTCTAAGTTACTCCCATAACTCATTATTCCATCTCCCACTTTGTGAAACTGAGATATCCACCTTCCACCCCATGCCTAGAATGTTTTCCTTCCTTGTCTCTGCTCCACAGAGTCCTCATCTTCCTTCAAAGCTCAGCTCAGGTGCCACATCCTCTTCAAATCTTTCTATGACACCCTTCCCATCACCACTGCTAAAGCCCTGTTACTCTTCAAATTATTTTGTGTACATGTTCTCTTAACAGATTACAAACCCCCCTGAAGGCAAGTATCGTTTCACTTTTATCTCTATATCCTCAGTGCCTAGCACGGAGATAGCTTCTTAGTCAGCACTTGTTGAACAGAATCAGGACAGAAAGTTTGTCTATGAATGCTTATCAGTATGGCTGTCAGGGAGATACCTACTGCCAGCTTCAATTTGCAGATGAAGGTTTTCTGATATGGCTAAACTATCACCATTCAGTATCATGGATCTTTAAAATCATAGAATTATAAGTTCTAAGAGTGAGAAGAAAAAATCATCTTACCTAATGTCCCTATTTTACACAGAAGGAAACTGAGGCCCAGAACAGTGAAGTGAGTTGCTCAAGATCATATGATTAGTAAAGGGAGGAGCTAGGATTCAAAGTCAGATATTCTGAATCTAAGTCTAAACCTTAGATTGTATTTTTCCATATAACCCATTCATGCCTGGTCCTGATCAACCCAGATGCAAGATACTTGTATCTCTAAGTTTCAAGGAAATTTCTTAGCTGTTACTACTAATTTCTCTTAATTTTTCCTCTCTGGTCATACTGATCTCTTTTCTGTATCTACGTTTTTTTTTTTAACCACTGACCCATAAAAAGAACCACATTCATGGACTCAGAAGAGAAGACTTCAGGTTTGTAATGAAGGAGTCAACAGGCTCCTTTCTTCTGTCTCCAAAAAAATGTGGCCTGTAAGGAACAATAGAGAGAACAATAACTCACCTTAGGTATGGTTGTAATTAACATAACTGATGTCCCTTGGTTTCCTGTCTTCTTCATTTGGAGGACAGCAAGAACTCTGTGGACTAAGGAAGGAAAAAGGGCCATAAGTGAGACCTTTCTTACTCTGTTTCCTCTACTGAGAGGACCTGCATCCCCTCTAATTCTGGGAGACTCAAAAAGTCCCTGTTTCAAGGAAAAGTAAAGTAATATTTAATATTTGTCAGTGGTCTTTTAGAATAGTGTCATTGTAATCATCAACATTCTAGCTACAATTCTTTTTTGTTACAGGGAACATTGGGGGAGAAACCAAGTGGAAGAATGAATAGAGTGAAGAGTCTGATGAAACTTGAACTAGAAAATGAACAGGGAAGAAGGAAAGAGAAAATTATTTATGAAGCTCCCCCCTTCCCTGCTAACTACAGTCATCCAGTCATCCATCCATACATCCATACATCCATCCATCCACCCATCCATCCACCCACCCACCCATCCATCCATCCATCCATCCATCCATCCATCCATCCATCCATCCACCCATCCATCCAACCATCCATCCATCCATCCATCCATCCATCCATCCATCCATCCATCCATCCTGTTTCTCAGCCAAATTCCTTGAAAGAGCTTTCTATACAATGGCACCTCGACTCCTCCCTTATATTCATTCCTTCTTAATCTCCTAACCTTAGCACTAATTGAAACTTCTCATTCCAAAGTTACCAACAATCTCTTGACACCAAATCAATTCAGCAATAAACAATGATTAAGAGCCTACTACATTGCCAAGCACTGTGCTAAGCACTGGAGGTAGGTGCTATTATTAGCCCCATTTTATGGCTGAGGAAACTGAGATAGGCAGAGGTTAAGTGACTTGCCCCACATGACAGAACAAGTAAGTGACTGAGGCAGAATTTACACTCAGATTTTCACAACTCCAGCTCCAGCTCTCCATTTATCTATACCCAAACACAACATTCCAACTCCTGCCCTTACTATGCCTTGGCACCAGTTGTCTCTGCCTCCCTCCCCCCCAATAGCTGGAATGCACTCCCCTACTCAACTCTTCCTCTTGGAAGCCCTGGCTTTTTTTTCCCAAGACTCAACTTTAAACACACTCTTCCTCATGAAGGCCCTGCCAGAACTTCCCTTTCCAAAAATACTTTGTGTTGATTTTGTAAATGTTCTGTATAGATTCATATAAATACATGTTGCCGTCCACATCAGATTTTGGTATAAGGAAATGCCAACCAAGGAAACTTACTCTACCAATGCAAGTCAGCATCTCCTCTTTAACTGAATTTTAGAGAGCTGCCTAGAGAACTGAGAGATTGAGTCACTTGACCTGGTTCACATAACAACTATGAGTCAGAGGTGGGCCTTACACCCAGGCACAGTGCCACCCCACATGGTAAATATTTAATAATTTCATGTTCATTGGTAAAAAGTAGACACAATGAAGAAAAAAAGCAGTAGATACTCATAAGAAATAAAATCCAAGAAAAGAACCAGGAGTAAAACCCACAACTTCAAATGTCTACATGCAACAAGTACAAAATTTAGACAAGGAGAACAAAAGGTCCTAAGAAGGAAATTTGACCTAGGAGTTCTAAGAGATCTGGTAGGAATAGAGTCACAGGAATACAGCTCAGGATAGGTATAACTTATCCAAAAGAAACAGAACTAGTAAAAGGAGATGTGAATAAATGGTGTATGGTGACTGAGAAGGAAAATACAGAAGAAATCTGGGAACTAAGTATGGAAGAAGAGAGAATATTTGGTCAAAGATCAATGGAGTCAGAAGAGTGTCACATGAGTACACCAAAGAGCACCTAGCACAAAGAGGAACCAAATGGGGAGTCTGGGAAATGTCACAAACCTGTCATAGAGGCACAATAAGGTAGTGACAGCAGACTTCAGATATAGAGATACCGAATGAGGTTTGTGGTTTGTCAAAAGCAGACCAACTAGTTCCTTGATTTGCTTAAAGGTAATGTCATCTTTCAATGCCATTGGTAGAACCAATAAGAGGAAATTATATTTTGGATTTGATTCTCACCAAAATGGAGGAACTGGTTGCTGGTGTGGAAATGACTGGAATACTGTGGGGAAGGGACCATTCAGTCTTCCCAGAGTCTTTGAGAGATAAAAGCCTAGTATTGCCTGACAGACACCAGTGATGTGGCTGTAAGTCAATTTGGAAGGAGGTCTCCAGAAGAGATCCCAAGGATCTGTGTTTGGCCCAATGCTATTTAATATTTTTGACTTTGATAAAGTTGCCTCCTTATCAAATCTGCAGATGTCACAAAGCTGAAAGTTGGTTTAACACAATGAATGACAGGGTCAAAAAATGTCTTGACAGGCTAGAAGACCAGGCTAAATCTACTAAGATGAAATTTAATAGAGACAAATGTAAAGACTTATACTTGGGTTAAGTCAACCAGTCAATAAACATTTATTAAGTGATGACTAAGTGCCAGGCAATGTGTTAAGCACTGGGGGTACAAAAAGAGACAAAAGATAGCCCCTACCCTCAAGGATCTCACAAACTAATTGGTTCAAAGAATCCACTTTACAAGTATAAGAGGCAAGGGTGGAAAACAGTTTATTTGAAAAAATCTAGGGGTTTTAATGAACTTCAAGCTTAATAAGTCAACAGTCTGATATGTGGAGCCAAAAAAGCTAATGTGAACTGAATTAAACCAGCAATTAAGCTTCTAGGAATCAAGAGGTAAGAATCCCACTGTACTCTCCCCTGGTTAGACCTCATATGGAGCACTGTATTACCGTGTTTCCCCGATAATAAGACACTGTCTTATTAATTTTTTTGGACAGAAAAACACCAGAGGGCTTATTTTCAGGGGAGGGCTTATTTTAATGAACATTGACAGCAATTTTAATAAACAGGTAAATGTGAACAAAAAAATGTACCTTTATTCAATAAGCAAATCACTGGGGAAGAACAGGATGATGTGCTCACTGCTGCAGCTCTGATTGGATGCAGCTCGGAGCGCAGCGTGCCTTTGGGGGGGGGAGGGGACGGTGCATACAGAGGGTACCGTAATGTAGCGTGTAGCGCAGGGGATCACCTTCACTACAGTAGCAATCTCAATAGGGCTTATTTTCGGGGGAGGGCTTATTTTAGAGGAATCTTACACAGTAAGGGGAGGGCTTATTTTCGGGAAAGGTCTTATTATTGGGGAAACACGGTAAATCCTAAGTACAAACTAGAGAACACGCGGAGAACAACAACCAGTATAGCAAAAGGCCTTGAATCAATATTATATAATAATAAGCCAAAGCAATGGGGGATGTTTAGCCTGGAAAAGATAAAACACAAGAAAAAGTTATCAGCTGCCTTCACATATTTGAAAGGCTGTCAAACAGAAGAGGGATTATTAGATTTGTTTCTGTTTGGCTCCATGGGGGAGAACCAAGGGCAGTAAGTACAAGTGGCAAAGTGACAAACCTAACCATTGAAACTATCTCAAAGGGGAATGGGCTGCCTCAGGAGCTATTGGATTCCATAGCAATGGTGATATTCAAGCAAAGATTAGATGAGTGCTTGTCCTGGAGTGTTGTAGCATTGCCGGCTTCTGGCTCCTTCCAATCAAATTCTGTGATTCTATCTGTCAACAAGGAATAGACAGCAAAAGCTGCAAGATGATGCCACAGAAATGGGATGAGGGAAGGCTGGAATGCTCAAATGGACAGGATTTTATAGGCCCAAAATATGAAGCCTAAATTCTAATAAAAAAGATGTTGCCTTCTTCATTGCAGGGATTGAAGCTTTGAGTCTCCTTGTACAACTGAAAAAAAAGAGCAGGATCTTGAGTCAAGAGATCTGGGCTGAAATACTCACTTCTATATGTACTAGCTATATGATCTTGGGCAAGTAACATAACCTGTCTAAACTTCAGGGGCTTGCAGAATGAGAGTCATATTATACAACCACCCTCATAAGGCAGGTGCTACAGAAATGAGTGTTGATTACTGTTCATATGTGGGGAATACATTTCTAACTTACACAAGATGAACAGAAAGGCCAGTTTCATAGGATTGTGGAGTGTGTTAAAGACAGTAAAGTGTAAGAAGATTGTAAAGTGTAAGAATGTAGGCAAGAAATTGCAGGAAACTAGTCTGGGAGTAAGCCAGCTCACCCCAGGTCCTAGATACAGATTCACAGGACGGTAGAACCACTTCCTTGAATATCACAGGGAACAGTGAACGTTTAATATATACTCAAGGAACGATGATTTGTAACCTTTGACACTATAAACTGTTGTCAAAGTATTGAAATGAAAAAAGGTGATGAAATGACAAGCACAAAAATGAGGAGGGGTCCTTAAGGAGTCGGAAGAAACGTACTAGGAGTAAGGACCCCGCCTCGGACACGTGTCAGGGATTCTCCCGCACTGTCCAGGAGAACAGCTCCCCAGAACCAGGTAGTTAAATTAAGCCAGCAGACCCAGGACCACAACGAGGCCGCCTCCGCTGCACCACAACATAGGCTTTATCATCCCTGACACTGACAAGGCAGCTCCTGGAAGATGTCATCTTTTTAATCCTTTAGGGGAGGCACCAGGGGTTTTGATAAGTGAGGGAAACTGAGGTCCAGAGAAAGGAAGCAGTTTACTCAAGGTCACAGAGCTGGTTAATGGCACAGCCAGAAATGGAACCCAACAGCTGGCGGTTAACAAATGCTTGATCGCTCACTCCACTTGCCAGTGCCTTACCCATACCACGGCCCACACCTGCTCACAGCCTCCTCATAGAGCAGCTTGCCCAGGCAGCAAGTCTCGCGATAACAGTTTGGTCCACCTCAGACAACGCTCTTTCATATTGGGTGTAGGTTACTAGTCCTCTTCCCCGCCCTTCACTTTCCCCGTGGGCGTGTCCGCGCACGCGCTCGCCCGTACCTGAGCCAGCCCAGGCGGAACTAGAGGATACTTCTCGGTCCCACTTCTAGTCCGTTTACACTATATATCCCGGCAACCTCTGGGGCAGTTCCTCTTTTCTCCCCATTGGTCGTCAGCTCTTTCCTGTCTCGCGGTGGCCTCAGGATCTTTCGGTTCCCTGAGTCTCAGACTCACTCAAGCCCAAGAAAGGAACTAACGCTGGGGCGGGGAGAAGTAGTGACAGGGCCCCAGTCTCCAGAAAGGGCAGAGGTCGCGGTCTCGGAGCCGTTTGCTCCGGAAATTACGCTGGCCTAGACACGGAGAGAACTACGGTCTACCCGGAAGTGCGTCACCGCGGTGCCTTGCAAGATCGCGGAACGTGCTACGGTCCCCTTCTCTCCGGAAATAAAAGGACCCGGACGTGTCTCTTTGGCAGCTCATTCCTTCCACCATCCACTTCCTCTAAGCCCATGTGGGCGGAACCTCTTGAGGGAGGGGAAAGGGAAGTTGTCTGGATCTGGGAACAGACATTCCATTGGGCGGCAAAGGGAAGGGGCGGGGCCCGATCTGTCAAGGAATGGCCTGTAATCTTCGAGAAGAAGGGAGGGGGAAAGGGGCTTTCTTTTTGGAGCCCCTGTGACGTCCTTGTCCATCTTAGCCATGCTGGACCTACGCAGGTCTGGCCTGACACAGTGGGTTTGTAAAAACAAGGATAGTAAGGGGAAACCTCCCATTTCTAATAGGTCTTTAAGAATAACTGAGCACATTCCCTCCAGCCATCCTGTAAAACAGGTACTGCAAGTAAATGTCCTCATTTTGAAGAGGAGAAACACAAAGCTCAGATGGAAGCCAGTTAATAAGAAGATAACGCTTTTATAGGCTTTAAGGTTTACTCATTCAAATTGATCTCATTTGGTCCTGCTTGCCCATTCATCTGATAATTGTTGGGGAAAGGATTTGAGCTTAGGTGGTCTGACTTCATATTTAGTATTCTTTCCAAAGGGCTGGAAGTTAATGTTACTATGGTGCTTTGGGGTTTATAAAGTATTCTACAGACATCCCATTTAATTCTCACAGCAAACAAGTCCTTTGTGTTGGAGGGTGCAAATATTATCATCATCTTACAAGTAGTCAACAGGAAGGAGGGAATTATTTTGTTTGACACCATGGATATATAGCATTTATAATAATAGACAATATACTACTCCTCAATATTCTATTTATACAATATGCATTTTATACCAGTACAAGCAAGGAATATTCTTCTCCACCTCAAAGAGGTTATAGCAGTGTCTAACAAATAGGTGCTTAATAAATGTTTAATGATTTATTAGTTTGTGTCTGCTTTGACTTTAAAGTCACCCTGTATTACAAGCTTGTCCTCTTTCAGCACATTGATGAGGGTCTCCAGGCCTTCACAAAATTTTTCTTTGACCTCATTAGAGTTCATCGTGGTGGGAGGATGTTCTTTTTCTGTAAGTGGCAATTACCTTATCATAAGCCTGTTCATTCACTCCTTTTGGAAGGCTTACAAGCTTATTGATCAGATTGCAAAACCTACACCAGTTTGATAGAGATCTCTGTCACTGCAGCCACTTCAAAAAAATGTGTATCCATCTCCAAATGGCCTTCATTTGCTAGCCTTGTATTACTCAGGGCTACCATTGGATGCAATACCTGCTGAGCTGTCTTGCAACAAGAGCTGCTTGTCTTTTGGATCTACTAGATTTCTTGTTGTCTATAAGTGTGTACATGTTCCATGTACCAATGGTGTGGAATCATCTTTGCAAGAGTTTTTATACATGGTTTTGTGTTTCAACCCTAGGGTAGGATCCCTACCTGCAGAGGTAAGCAGACCAGTATTAGGTGAAGTAGACACTTTTTTTTTTTTTTGCTTTTTAAAGGGGCAATTGGGGTTAAGTGACTTGCTCAAAGTCACACGGTTAGTAAGTGTTAAGTGCTTCCGGATTTGAACTCAGGTCCTCCTGACTGGTGCTCTATTCACTGCATCACCTAGCCACCCCCAAGTGGACACTTTTTAGGGCACCTTTTCTAGCTACTTCCTCATGTCAAGAGGTGAGTAGTACAGTCCATAAGAAGGCTGTTCAGACACCCAGAGGGCTGCTGAATCTCACTGCTGCTTCAGTCCAGTGAGAAGAAGACCCTGTGGCTTGGACCACCTGTATTTAGGGCTGTGCTACACCTCCTGGTGTATCCACACCTGCTGCCTTGTTACTAACCTGTCACCACAGGACTTTGAGGTAGGCAAAATAGTAAAATAAAACAGTAAAGTAGTTGAATGATGGTAAAATTAATGGATAATAAAATTATGCAATAATAGTAAAATGGTATGAGTGATGCCTTTTGACTTGTGCATAAATTGGAACTAAGTGAGGCAGAGTTGTGCAAGCTCTAAGCACTCCAAACTCCTTGCTTTCTGCCACTTTCACGGTCCATTGAAACAAAATATTTGTATCTGCATTTTCTGCCAGGGAAGTTTTCACATGCTTGGGGTAGATACTACCTAACTCACTGATGGATTTCAGGCCAATTGGTTGCCCTGAACCTAGTTTAACCCATCTGCCAAGATGATTTTTACCAGAGTGTGGTCATTGTACATGCTACATCTTCTTGGAGTCACAGGTAAGAGCTGGGTGGCAGATGGACACCAAATGTGGATGCTTACTCTCATGCTTTTTAGCATGATGTTTTCAGCAGTGTTGTCATATGTCTTCAATGAGGATGAAAACAGCATTAAGGTCAATTATTACAGTGACGCCAAATTATTTAGCTTGAAAAGGCTACAAGCCAAGACTAAAGTGGAGGGAGAGTTGGTGCATGACTTTTTGCTTGCAGATGATTGTGCACTCAATATAGCTTCTGCAGCCAAGATACAACAAAGCACGAATTGATTCTCTGCTGTTTTTGCTAATTTTGGCCTAATAACACCAAGAAAACAGAGTTTTCCACCAGCTATCACGGTACCATCTATACATGGAAGTATCAGTTAGAGCAAATAGAGAAATTTTGAATGTGTGGATAAGTTCACTTACCTTGGCACTATACCTTCCGGGGATATACACATAGAGGATGAGGTTGATGCTTGAATTGCCAGAGCTAGCTCAGCTTTTTTCAAAAGCTCATAGGCTTTTGAAATGTGTGGGAGAGGAGAGGTTGCCTACCAAAGAGAGGTCTGCAGAGCCATTGTGCTGACCTCATTGTTGTATACCTGTGAAACCTGTATGGTCTACTAGTGCCATGCCATTTGAATTGTCTTAAGATTCTGAAGATCACCTGGCAAGATAAGGTACTGGACACTGAGGTCCTTTCTTGAGCTCAACTGCCAAACATTCAGTCTCTACTGCAGAGAGCACAACCAGTGGGCTGGGTATATTGTTAGAATGCCAAATGCATTTTGCCTAAAAGCCTATTTTACAGAGAATTCACACAAGGCAAGTGCTCACATGATTATGAGAAGAAACATTACAAGGACACTCTCAAAGTCTCTCTGAAGAACTTTGGAATTGATGACGAAACATGGGTGACACTGGCACTGACACATCCAACATGGTGTGCCTACATCAAAAAAGGTATTTATTCAGAGTTTCAAAAGAAACATGAGATGCACAAATTTAGAGGCATCGCCTTCCCAAGTGGTTATGCAGACTATTTGTACCTGAAGGTAGAGCCTCTGAGCTTATGTTGGTATGATCAGCCACAGCTGGGCGCACTATACAGTGACCCCAACATTGTGATACCATTTTGGCCGCTTTTGAGCACAAAGGACAAACAACAACGATTTATATTCTGATGGAAGAATATAACATATAAAAACAGGTGGGGAGTATCTGGGGATAAGGGGATTGGTTGGAATGCTGGGAAGTCTTGTGGAAGCTTGATCCCAAGCAAGATAAGGCAAAAAGTTCACTTATCAGAGACTGGGACTCAGGAGTGGAATAAAATATCCCAGTGGGAAGGGGATGAAGATGATGGCCAGAAAGCAGTCACCATAATGAGGAGGCTACCTAAAGAAAGTGGCAGACAAGGATCATCTCTGTATATGAAACAGCTCTTCTGGGGCTCAGTTTCTCTATCTAAAAGATTGGACTAGATGACTTCTAAGGTGCCTGCCAGTGTCCTCTGAAGTTGTAATCAGAAATATTGCTGTCACCATTGAACTGTGGTTTTCTACTGCTTTAGTCTTTCTGCCACATTTATCTCTGAAGGGCACTGCAGTGTTCTTTGCAGAGTTCCCTGACATTTAAAGCCCTTCACAACCTGCTCTTTACTGCCTTTCTAATCATCTTAATCTTCTTAGTTCTTTACTCCCTTTCATGTTCTCTCTCTCTCTCTCTCTCTCTCTCTCTCTCTCTCTCTCTCTCTCTGCTTTTTGGAGGGCAATTGGGGTTAAGTAACTTGCCCAAAGTCACACGGCTAGTAAATGTGTCAAGTGTTTGAGGCTAGATTTGAACTCGGATCCTCCTGACTCCAGGGCCGGTGCTCTATTCACTGCGTCATGTACTCTCAACCAGTTACACTGGTGTTCTAGCTGTTCCTTGAACATGACATTATCTATCTTGTGACTCCATGCCTTTTCAATGACTCTCCCCCATGTCTTGAACAGTCTCCCTCTCCTCTGATCACTGACTTCCTTTACTACTTAGCTTGAATCTAGCCTTCTGCAGGAGACCTTTTCTGGTCCACCCTAGTGCTAATGTCTTCTATCTAAGATTACCTTTCATCTATTCTGTATGTATTTTCTTTTTACATAGTTGCTTGCATCTTATTTCTCAAATTAGAATGTGAGCTCCTTGAAAACAAGAATTCTACTTTTGCCTTTTTAAAAATTTCCTAGCACTTAGCACAGAGCTTGACACATAAACAGTTCTTAATAAATGATTGCTGACTATCTATTTTGCTGCACACTGATACAATCAGATGGTCTTTAGCTTCAGTGGGCTTCTCCTCTGCAAAAGTAAGGGTCAGACAGCTACTTTTGATTTTTTAATTGCATTTTTAAAAGTTAACATAAATCTATTTTCTTGTCCCCATCCCACAGTGAGAGGAAAAACACCTTTTAACTAATATACACAATAAAGCAAAACAGACTTTCACATTGAACAACTCCAAAAAATATGTCTCAAATTGCACACTAAGTCTATCACCTCTTTTTAGGAGGTGTGTGGCATTTCTCATCATGGGTCCTCTGGAATCATAGTTGGTCACTGAATTAATCATAGACTATGATTTATTCAGCCATCCCCCAACTGATGAGTGCCCACCATTTGTTTCCAGTTATTTGGCACTACAAAAAAGCTACTATAAATATTTTTGTATATATGAGTCTTTCCCCTTTTTTCTTTGGTCTCTTTGGAGTATATGCCTAGTAGCAATATCTTTACATAAAAGGGTATGAAAATTTTAGTAACTTTTTGGGCAAAGTTCCAAATTGCTTCCAAATTACTGAAGCAACTAGTGAGATAATGGATACAATTCTGAATCTGGAGTTAGGAGATTTTTTCATGGGGAAGTTATTCTTGGTTGTAAGTCTATTCTCTTTTGTCTTTTAAAATAGAGCTGTCAAACATGTGGTTAGCCCACAGCACTGCTGAGTGCAGCCCCAACCAAATTAAAATGTAGTTTCTCTCTGATTTTAATTTATTGGTATATTTTATATATAAATATAGATAGGTAGATAAATAGTATGAATTGGACTTAAGTGGGACAGAGCCATTCTCTTCAATGAGTCATCAAAGTCCAATGGCAGGACAAAAATCCTGACTGGTGATGGCTCAGGATGCATTGGTGCAGAGATGTTAAACATCAAAACTGAAGCAATTGAAATTTCTGGTGAAAACTTATTCTGGGGGAAACTATGATTTTCTAGAATTGGAAACCAAGCATAGCAGTTACTTGGGAAAATACAGACTTTGTGCAACCTCTATTCATTTTTACTGTTAGTCCAAGTTGTTCTTAAGTCTGCATGACAAACTCCTTACTCTGTTTATATCCAGTCCAACCTGTATGGAACAAGAGACTAGCCAGTAAGTGCCCAGCTTTTATGAGCACATACAGCATACTAGGTATGATGTAATCCCTCATGTGGAATTCAGAGCACGGGCATAACTGTTTCATGTTTACTTGCCATGTGATTAAAGGCTTTGAAGTTTAAAGGCTTTTCAGTTGGCTTCTGAGCTGGAATTGCGCATATATACAAGACCCCAATAACTGAACTGTGATCAGTTTTCTGTTATGCTGTGTTCAACTGTGTAGGCAAAGATTTTTTGTAAGCTTCCAGCTAGAGAGAGAACTAGCATGAGTGTCCTGTTCTCCCTACCTCAATCAACATGAAATCATAAGCATGTGGCCCTTCTCTTGCTTGTGTAGTTAGTGTCTATACTTTCCTGTCATAAATGAAGGAGTACTGGATTCATAACAGACTGGGCTGTGACATTGTGAACTTCAAAAGGCCAGAAGGGGGAGCCACCAGAGGCCGGTTGGTGTTTGTGGGAAGCTGAGCCCCTCCAACTCTGGACCTGCCATCCCAATTCACAATGAGAAGTTGCATCCCTAGAATATGGCTACTACCGTGTTTCCCCGATAATAAGACACTGTCTTATTAAATTTTTTTTGAACAGAAAAACACCAGAGGGCTTATTTTCAGGGGAGGGCTTATTTTAATGAACATTGACAGCAATTTTAATAAACAGATAAATGTGAACAAAAAAAGTACCTTTATTCAATAAGCAAATCACTGGGGAAGAACAGGATGATGCGCTCACTGCTGCAGCTCTGATTGGATGCAGCTCGGAGCGCAGCGGTGCGTTTCACAAGGGGGGGGAACGGTGCATTCAGAGGGTACCATAATGTAGCGTGTAGCGCAGGGGATCACCTTCACTACAGTAGCAATCTCAATAGGGCTTATTTTCCGGGGAGGGCTTATTTTAGAGGAATCTTACACAGTAAGGGGAGGGCTTATTTTCAGGATAGGTCTTATTATCGGGGAAACACGGTATATCTCAAGGCTCTAGGGTTAGCCTGAGGGATTGGGACTTGTCTTTCTAAAGAAGACGTCTTACTATGATTTTTAGTTTAAATCAGTTAGTCAAATTTAACTAGTTTCTGTTGTTTGGTTGTATCAGTTATGCCCAACCCTTCATGGTTTTCTTGGCAAAGATCCATTCAACCACATTTCCCCTGTCTTTGCTTATTCCTATATCATATACCAGCTACAAAACTGAAATTTCTCATCAAGGCATTTCCCTTTTCCTTCAAGAGCAGAGGGTGTATGGGGTGTTCAGGGAGGACTGGAGCCTTTGATGGAGGACTTGCTGAGCCTTTTTGAGGGCTGCTCATCCAAGGACAACTGTTGGTAAAAACAAAGGCAATGAAATCCATTAGCGGTGGATTTCAGGGGTTTCATAAGGTCTCTGCCAAATTTAGAGGAAGTTCTATTAGCAAATGGGCAGAAAGTTATACAGCCTCCAAAAGGTCATTCATAGTTATATAGCAATTAAGGTTTACAAATCATGTTCTTTGCAACTTCTCAGTGACATAGGCACATGAGAATCATAATCCCCATTTTACGAATGAGGAAGACGAGGTACAGACAAATTACATTTCCTATGCTCACAATGCTACTGAGTTCCAGAAAGGGTACTATATTTAACCCTGTTTTCTTACTGTGTTCTTCCTACTAATACATGCTCTGCCTCTCCTTGAAATAAAAACTAAAGTTTAAGGGATAAAGTACTACTTTCCTAATTCAAGGATTACGTTTGAGGCCTCAAGGTAGTGTGGAGGTAGCCTGAATAGTAGAAAATTGGGAAATTAGAGGTTAAGTCCTATCTAAGCTCTTTCACTAACTCAATGGGCAAGTCACCTAACTTCATTAGTTATGAGTCTCCTAATCCATAAAATAAGACCATTTGAGTCTAAGTTTCTAGTTGGTATCAATGTTCCATGAATCTTGGATTCTAAAATTTAAGGGCAAGGATAGGAAAGTGAAAGGAAGCAAATCCTCTATAAGAGAAGCAAACCAGAATCCACATGTAAGGTATAGGATTAGCTTTCAGTAGGAAACCTGCCCAGGAGTAAACCAGGCCCAAAGCAGGTTATGGAAACAACTTCTTGTTTTGTTTTTTGGATGGCGGAAGGCAGGGCAATTGGGGTTAAGTGACTTGCCCAAGGTCACATGGCTAGTGTTAAGTGTCTCAGATCATATTTGAACTCAGGTCCTCCAGACTCCAGGGCCCAAGCTTTACTTACTGTGCCATCTAGCCACCCTTGGAAACAACTTCTTAAAGAGATTAAAATACCTCCTTCTGTCCATAGGAAGTAGGCAACAATGTGTAATCAGAGAAAAAAAATTTGCAAATGTTTGTAACTATGTAACCTTTCATAAAAGCCTGATAAATTGAAGACAGGGAGTGTTATGATGAAAAATACAAACTGAAGGAAGCTGGTCCTCACAGAGTTAGTGTAGCACAGTGGAATGAACACTAGTAATAGTAGTCAAGGCTGGGTTGTAATCCTGCTACCCTGTACTAGCTGAATGATTTTAAAATTCAACCTCTCTGAGGCTTAGATTGCTAGACTAAATTGAGAAAAAAAGTATACTAGTCTGAAGACTAGGACAGGTATTTCAAAGAGCTCTTCAGCTTTAAAGTCTTTTATTATGAGTTCTCTGGGCAGATTATAAGCTTCTCAAGAATAGGGTCTTCAGTATGTACCTTGTATTCCCCAGTGGCTGGCAAATAGTGGGTGTCTAATGTTTGTCTCTGTCCCAATGTTAGAAAAAGATGGAAGGTAAGAAATTGTGTATATTCCTCCACAAGAGTAAAAAAAGCTGACATTTACTGTATATCTCACTTTGGGGGCTGCTAGGTGGTCCAGCGGATCAAGTGATAGGCCTGGGATCAGGAAGACTCATTTTCCTGAGTTCAGATGTGACCTCAGACACTTACTAGCTGTGTGACCCTGGGCAAGTCACTTAACTCTGTTTGCCTCACTTTCCTCAATCTTTACAATGAATTGGAAAAAGGAAATGACAAACCACTCCAGTATCTTTGCTGAGGTTGAAAATGACCAAACAACAGCAAAATATCTCACTTTAAGGTTTGCAGAGCATTTTGCAATATAGTATCTTATTTCTTCTTCAAAACAACCCTGTGAGGTTGGTGTCAATATTTTTTTTGGTAGGTGTTAATATTATTCCCTTTTTATGGAAGAGGAAATTGAGGCTCAGAGAGACTGATTTGTCTAGTGCAAAGCCACTACTGGAATTTGAATATAGATCTTCAATGCACCTACAAATCAAGTCAACAAGCATTTATTGAGCACTTGTTAATAACAGATACTGTTATAAGGACACAAGATTAGTAGGGGGCCAGATCAGTTCTGCCCTGAAATTCCAGTTTTAGGGATGTAGATCCTCCAATAGAATACTGAGATTTGAAAGAAAAAGGGGCCCTTACCAGCTTGGTTGTAGAAGTGTAGATTTCTTAGGAGTTGTTAAGTTAGGTTTTGGTGGGGAGTTTACTCACAAGACAGGGCTGTCCTGGGCACAGCAGGACTGAATAGATAAGAGTAATGGATCCCTCTACTACCCTTAGGCTTGGTCAGGTATTACACACACTTGTTCAAGGTAGTTTAAATCAATTGTAAGACTCAGGTCATGTTCCCATATTCCCAATGCACAGAACTAACTACTAAGGAATCAAACAAAGGTGGGGGGAAAAAAACAAAACAGTCCCTTCTCTCAAGCAGTTTACATTCAACTAAGAAGATAATTTGCAACTACAGGTATATAAAATATATACAGGATAAATTGGACATCTTCTCAGAGGGATGGTACTACCATTGAGGGTGCCTGGAAAAAGTTGCTAACAGAAGGTGGGGTTTTAGCTGAGACTTGAAAGAGGCCAGGAGATGGAGTTGAGGATGGAGGGCATTTCAGACATGGGGGACAGCCAGTGAAAAGGTACTCCTTCAGCAGGTGTGTTGTCTGTATATTCATAATTATCATACCAACTATTATTATTTGAAATGGTCTTGTCCAGGTAAGGTCTAGATTCTCTATTTTCTCTATACTTTCTGGGGACCCTTCTGGCTCTGAAAGCCTGTGTCATGTGGCTTAGGGCTCTCTAAGAGAGAGCATTCCCCGCCCAGGGCTGGAAGACCCCAGGGATTGAAAATATGCAGATGAAGACCCAGGAGCCAGCTTCTCCAGTCCTGAGCCCCAGAGAAGGCAATAGGGGAAGAGCTTGTAGAGGGAGGAGATAGCTCCTCCAGCCCTCATTTTCAGGTAGTGGGACCCCAGTTGGAAGTGTGTCACATCATTTAAGGCTATCGGGACTCCATGCTCCCACCCCTTTTTTCATAGTGTGCCAGAAATCACCGAGACCTAACTGTGAACCTCTCTGGCCAACCTGATTCTCCAGTGAGAGACAGAGGAAGTGAGTGGAGTCAGCAGTACTACTTTCTGATTGGTTGGGATATTCAAGGATGACTAGCCTCTCTGGTGTGAAACTTTGAGAAGCTCTTTTCAGGAGCACTGGTTTACCTTTGGTGTCAATCAGGCACTCAACTCTCACCTGGGACTCCAAGAAGCTGTAGCATGTGCATCAGTCACAACCCAGTAAACTATCTTGGCATACAGGGTAAACCAACCTGTCAGTCAGCAGAATTTCTGCCCTAAGCATGTGAAGACTTCCCCTAGGGGATGAGCAGATGAGAACAGTTTGTTCCAACAGTCTATAACTGGCTGAAGCAGGTGCTGTGGAATGCTGAGAGCTTGGTCAAACATTGAAGACACCAACGTCATCCACTGAATGCAGGGCATCACCAATCATCTTAACTTTTATCTTGCCACTGGATTTCTATGACTCTGAAAGAGAGAATGAGAGTAAGGTTGAACCATTCCCTCTTGCCTTTCTGTTCTTCCCCTCCATTATAACAGTTATCCTTTGCCTCTTCTATATGAGATAATTTACCCCATTCTGTTTCTCCCCATAATCTTTCATTATATTTCTCTCTCACTTCTCAATTTCACCTTTTAAATATCATCCCTTCCTATTCAATTGATCCTGTGTCCTCTATCTATGTATGCCTGTATACATATATACATAGACTCACATATGTATTCATATGCACATATACACTCCTATATAGACATATATATATATAGACATATGTATATATATACACACACACACACACACACACACACACACACACATTTATATTCCCTTCAACGATCCTCATACTGAGGAAAGTTTCATAAGTTACAATTATCGTTTTTCTGTGTAGGCATGTAAATAGTTCAACTTTGATAAGTTCCTTATGATTTCTTTTCCCTGTTTACCTTCTCATGCTTTTCTTGCTTCTTGTATTTGAATGTCAAATTTTCCATTCAACTCTGTTTTTTTTCTTTTTGCAGGGCAATTGGGGTTAAGTAACTTGCCCAAGGTCACAAACTAGTTTTTGTGTTAAATGTCTGAGGCTGGATTTGAACTCAGGTCCTCCTAACTCCAGGGCTGGTGCTCTACTCACTGAGCCACCTAGCTGCCCCTATCAACTCTGATTTTTTCATCAAGAATGCTTGAAAGTTCTCCATTTCATTGAATGACCATATTTTCCCCTGAAACATAATACTCAGTTTTGCTGGGTAGGTGATTCTTGGTTTTAATCCTAGCTCCTTTGACCTCTGGAATATCATATTCTAAGCCCTGAGATCCCTGAATGTAGAAGTTACTAGATCCTGTGTTATCCTGATTGTGTTTCCACAATATTCAAATTCTTCTTGGCTGCTTGTAATATTTTCTCCTTAATCAGGGAACTCTGGAACCTGGCTATAATATTCCTGGGAGTTTTCTTTTTGGGATCTTTTTCAAGAGGTGATCAGTGAATGATTTCAATTTCTATTTTGCCTTCTGGTTCTAAAACATCAGGGCAATTTTCCTTGAGAATTTCTTGAAGGATGATTTCTAGGTTCTTTTTTTGATCATGACTTTCAGGTAGTTCAATAATTTTTTAATTATCTCTCCTGGATATATTTTCCAGGTCAGTGGTTTTCCCAATGAGATATTTCACATTGCCTTCTACTTTTCATTTGTTTGGATCTGTTTAATAGTATCTTGATATCTCATAAAGTCATTAGGTTCCATTTGCTCCAATCTAATTCTGAAGGAATTATTCACTTCAGTGAGCTTTTGAGATTCTTTTTCTATCTGTCAAATTCAGCTTTTTCAGGCTGAATTTCAGGCTCATTCTTCTCCTCATTGGCTGTTTGGGCCTCTTTTGCCATTTGAGTTAACCTATTTTTTAAGGTGTTTTATTTTCTTCAGTCAGGTTGTTGACTCTCTTTTCATGATTTTCTTTTTTTTCCAAATGATTTATTAAGTTCTGGTTTACATCATTCATTTCCGCCAGATTTTGAGTTACAAATTTTCTCCCCATTTTTCCCCTACCCACCACCCCAAAATAGTGGTCCCATATGATATCCCATATCCCCTTCGACTTTTCCAGTAGGGCATGGTGGATCTCTATTCCCCAGTGCCTATATATCTTATTTCCCAATTACATGTAAAATAGTATTAATAATAGTATATATATATATATATATATATATATATATATATATATATATATATATATAATTTGAACTGAGGTCCTCTTGACTCCAGGGCCAGTGCTCTACTCATTGTACCACCTAGCCGCCCCTATCCTGTCGCTTTTCAAAAGTGGGTGCTTCCAACTTCCCTCCCCCCTACCCTGCCCTCCCTTCCATCATCTACCCTCTCATCCCCTTCCCCCCTACTCTCCTGTAGGGTGAGATACCCTATTAAGTGTGTATTTCATTCCCTCCCTGAGGCAAATTCAATGAGAATAAGGTTGACCCATTCCCTTTTGCCTTCCTGTTCTTTCCCTCCATTGTAACCATTTTCCCTTGCCTCTTCTATATGAGATAGTTTACCTCATTCTGTCTCTTCCCATCTTCTCTCATTATATTCTTCTCTCACCTCTTAATTTCACCTTTTAAGTATCATCCCTTCCTATTAAATTGGTCCTGTGCCCTCTATCTATGTATACCTGTAAATATATATACAAATTCACATGTGTATTCATAAGCCCATATACCCTCAGATATAGACATATATATTCCCTTCAACTATTTTCATACTGAGAAAAGTTTCATCAGTTACAATTATCATTTTTCCATGTAGGATTGTAAATAGTTCGACTTTGATAAGTTCCTTATGATTTCTTTTCCCTGTTTATCTTCTCATGCTTCTCTTGCTTCTTGTATCTGAATGTCAAATTTTCTATTCAACTCTGGTTTTTTCATCAAGAATGCCTGAAAGTCCTCTATTCCACTGAATGACCATATTTTCCCCTGAAAAATGATACTCAGTTTTGCTAGGTAGGTGATTCTTGGCTTTAATCCCAATTCCTTTGACCTCTGGAATATCATATTCTAAGCCCTGCAATCCCTGAATGTAGAAGCTACTAGATCCTGTGTTTTCCTGATTGTGTTTCCACAGTATTCAAATTGTTTCTTCCTGGCTGCTTGTAATATTCTCTCCTTGATCTAGGAATTCCAGAACCTGGCTATAATATTCCTAGGAGTTTTCTTTTTGGGATCTTTTTCAGGAGGTGATTGGTGGATTCTTTCAACCTCTATTTTGCCCTTTGATTCTAAAACATCAGGGCAGTTTTCCTTCAGAATTTCTTCAAGGATGATTTCTAGGTTCTTTCTTTGATCATGGCTTTCAGGTAGTCCAATAATTTTTTAATTATATCTCCTGGATCTATTTTCCAGGTCAGTGGTTTTTCCCATGAGATATTTCACATTGCCTTCTATTTTTTCATTTGTTTGGATCTGTTTAACAGCATCTCAATTTCTCATAAAGTCACTAGCTGCCATTTGCTCCAATCTAATTCTGAAGGTATGATTCTCCTCAGTGAGCTTTTGAGATTCTTCTACCATCTGGCAAATTTGGCTTTTTAAGGCATTCTTCTCCTCATTGCCTTTTTGAGCCTCTTTTGCCATTTGAGTTAGTCTCAATGCAAGAAAATTATGAAATGAGAGTCAACAGCCTGACTGATTTTCCTCAGTCAGGCTGTTGACTCTCATTTCATAATTTTCTTGCATTGTTCTCATTTCTCTTCCCAATTTTTCCTCCACCTCTCTTATCTGCTTCTTAAGGTCCTCTATGGCCTGTAACCAGCCCATATTTTTCATTGAAGATTTTGGTGCAGGAGTTCTGACTTTACTGTTTTCCTCCTGTTCCATGCTTTGATCCTTTTTGTCACCAAAATAGGAGTCTAATGTTGGATTCTTCTGCTTGCTTTGCTTCCTTTGCCTGGTCATGTTTCCACTCAATTACTTGGCTTTTGGGATTTTTGCCACAGTAGGACTCTGTTACCAGACAGGGGAGCTTCATTCTAAATGCTGGGGTTTTCTCAGCTGCCGAAAGTATTAGTTGGTGCCCTCTCTAAAGCTCCACATGCTCTGACAAGCTGGTCACACTCCCCAGGACCTCCACCCTAGACCACAATCTAGATCCAAGCAGGTTAAAGCAAGAGCAATTACCCCTCAGACTGGTCACTTGGTCCCCCTACAATCTACAGGCCAGGAACTGAAACTGCCATGTGGCAGTTTCATGTGGCTGTGCCACAGCCCTCAGCAGCTTCTCCCTCCAGGGGATAAAGGCTGACACACTCCCAACTACTGGATCCCAAAGTCCACACTGCACTGACCTCTCACTGTGTCCTTAGCATCTATGTGTTGATAATTCTGGAAACTGCCACAGCTGTTGGTGATCTGGAGTCCCTCCAAACTGTGGCTGGTCAGGCACACCCTTGGGCTAAAACCTCTGGCTCATGCAGGCCTGGGGTCGGCTCCCAGAACGCTGCACTGACCGATTCCTGCCAGCCTACTGGGCTGTCCTCAGTGGGAGGTTAACTTCTCTGTGTCATTTTTTGGGTTCTGTAGCTCCAAAATTTGTTCAGAATTCTCTTTTACATGAATTGGGGGAGGTGGAAGCCTGAGCCCCGCAGAAGTCCTGTTTCTACTCTGCCATCTTGACTTCACCCCCTTTTCATAATTTTCTTGCATCATTCTCATTTCTCTTCCCATTTTTTTCCTCTACTTCTCTTACTTGATTTTCAAAATCCTTCTTGAGCTCTTCCATGGCCTGTAACCAATTCATATTTTTCTTGGAATCTTTTGGTGCAGGAGTTCTGACTTCGTTGTCTTCCCCCTTTGATCCTTTTTGTCCCCAAAAAAGGAATCTACAGTTGGATTGCTGTGCTTGCTTTGCTTCCTTTGTTTGCTCATGTTGCCACTCAGTTACTTGACTTTTGAGCTCTCTGCCACAGTAGAACTCTGCTTCCAGAGGGGAGAGCTTTGTCCCAAATTGCTGAAGTTTTTGCAGCTGCCAGAGCTATTAGGAGGGTGCCATCTCTATAGCCCTCACAAAGTCTGGCTCACTGGTCACACACCTCAGGACCACCACCCAAACCAGGATCCAGATCCAGGTGTAATGTAATGCCAAGGAAAGGCAACTTCCCAAGGTTCAAAATACCAGCATAGATGCTCTCCATTTTATTCAGTGACAAATTAAGAACAGAGAAGATCAAAATATGACATCATTCAAAATACAGCATTTACTAAGTGTGATTAAATAATCTCCAAGTACTACCCCACCCCAGGACCTTACATTCATTCAATCAATTACAAAGTCCCTGTTCTAAATACTACTCCACCCCTAGGCTATACGTTCATTTAGTCCATCACAAAGCCCCTCTTCTCAAATGGAGATTAGTTTCCAAACATAAGTAAAATACTTTCATTTGTTCAATCATAGAACACCAAAATGTCAAAAGTTCCCCACCCCTGGATCACAATTGAATCTACCCCAGAGTTACATCAAGTTTAAGCACAGCACTTAATACCCAAATGGAGGTCTTTTCTTCATCTTGACATGAAGCAAGTTCTCAGCAATCTTTGTTCCTGGGGAGACAAAGCTTAGCAAGGCCACAAGATACATTTCCAGTCTCTTCATTAATTCATCCTCTGTCTGCAGAACAGTCCTAGGACCCCTTAAAACATTAGCAAAACCCTCTCCCAGGATTTCTGTAAACATACAACAAGAAAATCCTTCTTCAGGGCTTCTGAACCAACAGAAAGGTTCCCAGACCCCTGCAACAACAGCACTGTCCTTCACCAGTGGACAGTATTCACTCTCTGTTTGCAGGACAGTCTCAGTAGCTCTTAACCAACAGCCAGGTTCCAGGACTTCTTCAACAAAAGGACTGTCTTTCACCAGTGGACAAATCTGGCAAAACAACATCAAAACAGACAGACAAAGTACCAGCAAAACAGCTATGTCTCCTCAGTCCTTGGCAGCTCCAGGGGCAGGTCTCAAAAGTCCAGGGCGATTCAAAGTGGCCCTCAGCAATCCTCTCAGTCTCTCTCTGCCTCCATGAGGGTGCTGCTTCCAAAAAGTTCTTCTGCCTCTCTCTCGTGTCTCTCCAAATCTACATCACCAGCTCCTCTCAGTTCAGGACTTTCTTTTCACTTCAACAAGTCCATCCCACAGGTGGGATTAACAAGCTCTGGGTTTTAACACAATCAAACCAAAAACCAAGCCAATACAGGGGAATCTTTAAATGCCATTACTATTACACCAGGCAGGTTAAATAAGAGCAATTACCCTCTGAATGTTCACTCTCCCCACCCCCCACGGTCTGCAGGCCAGTAGCTCTGAAGCTGACATATGGAGAAGGCCGCATTGCCTCCAAACCTTCACCACTTCTAGCTCCAGGGGCAGGGGCCATACCTGTTCCTCCATTCCCCACTCCTCAGCCAGTTCCAACAGAGTTCTACACTGACCTCTCACTTTTTCTTTGGCATTTATTGGTTGATGATTCTGAAAACCACAACTGCTGCTGGTGATCCACTCTCCTGAAGTCTGCTGCAGCCACTGGTTGGGCCACCCTGGGGCTAAAACCATGGGCTCATGGGGGGCTGGCTTAGGGAGGGAATGACATACACACTAAATTGGGTATCTTGACCTACAGGAGAGTAGGAGGGAAGGAGATGAGAGGGGAGATGATGGAGGGGAGGGTAGGTTAGAGGGGGAGGGTAGTTAGAAGCACACACTTTTGAAAAGGGATGGGGTCAAAGTAGTAAATAGAATAAGTGGGGGGTGGGATAGGATGGAGTGAAATATAGTCAGTCTTTCACAATTTATCCACTATGAAAATGTTTTGCATAACTACACATTCACAATCTATATTGAATTGTTCATCTTTCCGGTGAGGGTGGGTGATGACAGAGGAAGGGAAAGAATCTGGAATTCAAAGTTGTAAAATCAAATGTTTAAAAAAATATATTATTATTATTGTTTACATGCAACTGGGAAATATGATACAGGCCCTGGGATATGGAGATACATCTTGCCCTGCCAGAAAGTCAGGAGGAGGAATGGGGGAGGATATAGGAGAGAACAGATTGGGGGAGGGGGTATACAGTGGGATTGCAGTTTTGGCGCGGTGGATAGGGGAAGAATGGAGAGAAAATTTGTAACTCAAAATCTTGTGGAAATGAATGATGTAAACTAAAAATAAACATACAATTTAAAAAAAAGAATAAAAAACGCACACAAAAAAAGAGAGAATGAGGCTGATGACTTTGTGCAACTCTGCCTCACAAATTCAATTCAGGCAGGAGTAAGACGTTCCCCTGTTATGTCATTGGTCCTCTTAGAAAATGGACAAACAACAACTCTCTGATTGGTGATAGGAGAGAGGATAGAGCACTCCAATGAAGTCCAGGAGCAGGAGCAGGAGATAGGATTGTCAATCTCATTTTATAGATAGTTTTTCAAAGAACTATTCCAAGAATAGCTCTTCCAATGAGCCACTGAGATGCTTAGGTGAGCTGGTTTAGACCTTTGGTCTTATATCCCCAAGTGACAATTACCCTTCACCTTTTTGATGTTTCATTCTTCTGACCTCATAGAGCAGTCTGTTATCATTGGCAGATTTGATCCATCCATTCATCCTTCTTTTCATTTGGGGGTGGAGGAAGGTGGTTCATGGGGGCAGCCATTATTTGGAAATTGCTCAGACACAGGAGACTGGGACTAGAGAACCACAGTCAGAGCTGGAAGGAACCTCATTAAAATCTCAAGTCCAGTTCCCATTAGAAAACCAATCCTAAAGGACCAGTTGTGGTAATTGAGGTTCTTGAAGACCTGTAGTGAAGAGTAACATACATGCCAAAGAAACCTAATCAATTTTTGAGCAACTCTTGTTATTTTGAAGGTTTCCTTACATTGAGGTGAAATCTGCTTCTGTAACATTACCCCTACTGATCTGAGTTTTGGTCTTTGGGACCATATGTCAACTCTTCAGATGTCTGAAGACAGGGATTATATCCATCCCTATGTTTTTAACCAGTATTCATTCAGTGCCAAGATTCTGATAATCCTCCCCCTCCAAAAAAGCCCCTCCCCTCAAGAAGCTTGTATTCCATTGGAGAAAAAAATATAACATGGTAAGAGATAAGTACATTTTTTTTTTGCTTTTTGGAGGGGGGAAGGCAGGGCAATTGGGGTTAAGTGACTTGCCCAAGGTCACACGACTAGTAAATGTTAAGTGTCTGAGGATAGATTTGAACTCAAGTCCTCCTGACTCCAGGGCAGCTGCTCTATTCTCTGTACCACCTAGCTGCCCTGATAAGTACATTTTTAACATAAATTTTTATTGATACCTTTTTTTTAACACCATCAAAATTTTTTTCCCCAGAGACTGTCCTCTTTCCCCTCAGAGACTCATATAAACAAGAATGTTTTTAAGGAGGGAAAAAAAACTAATCAATACATTGAAAAAAGTTTGAAAATCTGTCACAAGAAGCTACATGGAGCTAAGAGACTGGAAAAGTAAACAGATGTACCTGCCACAAAGATAGGGTCCATTACTTCCTGAATAAAGTTGTAGAGTTTAATAGGGCACACAAAGTGTCAGGATGGACGCTGTATCACTGATGTCCTCTTTGACTATAGACTCTAAAATAATCTTGTATCTCCTTTATTCCACTGGGTTCCCTCCTGAAAGCCTGAAAACTTTTCTTCTGTCATGGAAAACTCTGTTTACTTTTCTTTGTTTTAAATATTTGTTTTGTCTTTATAAACAGTCTTAACCACATGTCTTGGCTAGTCTGGGTGTAATCATTGAAAAAAAGAGGGGAATTGGGGCCCGCCAGAGGAGCCCCAAAGGAGGAGAGAGAGATCGGACAATGATACGAGATACAATGACAATGATGCAAGAGAACTGTTTCTGCCACAAGGCTCAGAGATTTTTTTTTAATAGAATTAAACATCCTTTTATAAATTTCTAGTAAAAATCTCTGTGAACTGCTAAAACAGAAGAAACCCCAGATCCAAAATGGGGACTGAACCAGAGTCTGATTACAGTATACAGAGATTGTAACTGCATTTATTGCCTGAAGAAACTTGCAAGCTGGAGCAGTGAGACAATGTTCTCATCTGCCCAAAGGGGAGTGGGAAAAGGTGAGGTATTTATACATATTTGAGGTATGTATGGCTAAGTCAGGATTAAGGGAGGAAACACGATAACTTGGGGAGTCAGGCAGGAAGTGGGAGTCTAGGGAGAAGATATCTGTAAATACAGTAAATCAGAAAGTAGGAGGATTGTTACTCTTTAGATGTCAGATAGCAAGTTGTTTGCTTTTTCTCCGAGTTGGTCAAGACTGGTTTCAGCAGTTGCAGGCCAAGTTCAGCTAAAGTTTACTTTGCAAAGGATCACTGCTATGTCAAGCAGCCCAGGGCATCAGAAATCCTCCTAATTGGCTAGTTGTTGTGCTACGCCATTGTCTGGTTCCTGGTGAAAAAGGGAAGTTCTAGTATATTTAATCAGTTGGTACAAACATTACAGAGCTCCTATCCACGCTTCCCAGAGCAGAAGAGCAGTTTTTATACCAGGAAAGCCGTCTGGACAATGAGTAAGTAGCAGGCTGAAGGCAAGGAAAATAGAAATGATTGCAGAATCTTTGCTCACCATCCCCGTCTCACTATAACTACAAATGTATTTTGAGATATGACCAGTGTTTTTATTTGTTTTGTTGTAATATGCTGTAGACCCCTACCTAAACCATTTTGAACCCTCAGGATCTGAGAAAGGCCTAAAACTTGGACTGGCTAATCAGGAGAGGCATTGTGGCCCACTCTGAGCTTAATTTACCATAATGCTTTGCAATCCTCTGGCAAAACAGACATTCCTTGCTCTCTGAGTGAACTCAAAATGCCCTTTCCTGTGTCAACACTACAAGGGCAGATGAAGCTGACCAGAGCATTCTTCTGTTTATGACTACTAAGGACAAGGTGCCTTGACCAGAACTATCTTGAATAATGGGACTTATCTTAAGTATTTTTTGATATATACTATGTTATGTCATGTTAATGGTAAAAGAAACATATCCTGGATCTATAATTTCAATTGACACTTTGACATTCTCCTATCTTATTGTATTTATAACCTATTCACTTAAGAAATTCCTTTCTCATATCATGGTTAACCACATGGAGACTATAATTCTGGCTGACATAGGCATCCTGAGCCAGGAAGGAAGGGAGAGGTGAGAGCAAATTGCTCTGAAGTTATAACATCTGCTTTGTCTGTCCATCTTTGAGTTTATTGTCTTATGATGAGCTCCCTTGCATATCTCTATATGCATGTTTCACAAGCTTTGAGAGGAATAAACACTCATATTCAGATAATTTTGTTGTCTTTCTACAAACAAACTTAGTAATGGTTGACGATGCATATTTATTACTAATGTAAGATATGTATGTCCACATGGATTGTTTACATGTGTGTACTTGGCTTGTGGGTGGTATGGATGGCTCTGATCTGAAGACTGGTCCACCTCTATAGGAAAAAGGAAATCTAGAAGTGGTGCCTGTACCACCAGCACGCTAGGTTGGGAGCATGGGTAAAGAAAATTAGGCCCCTGGAGTTCTGCCGAGGCTGGGTACTCTTTTCCCCAGTCTCTGAGAGGAGCATCATTCTGTAATTGTATGTATCTTATACTTCAATTGTATTTATCATACATCTCAAATATTTGTCTGGCATAGGGGTATGCATCTGGGTTCATAAACAGAGACTTTCCTTCTTGTTCTTAAGGGACAGGTAGCATTTATCTTTCTGTGTTAGCTCCTTTCTATTAAGTAATGGATATTCAAAAGACTCTTATAAATAGGAAATACGCTCTTTAATTCATGCAAACAATAAAGGAAATCAACAGATTAGAGTTTACCATAGAATATGCAAGAGTAAATGAGCTCTATATCTGAACTCAGCTCAAGGTAGAATAGAAAGGACAATTTTACCCAGAGGAGTTCTATTCTGGTAGTAGCTAGTTTAAGACCATCCAGGGACATGAGTACAACTTCCCATGCATGTCTTCTATTTATAAATCTTTGGAGTGCCTTTTTAAATGCCTTGTTGGAGTGCCCTCTTTCCATGGGTCTCTCTTCAAAGAAATTCTGAAAACAAATCAGTATATCCATTGTACAGATGAGCAGCATTGTGTTCAGCCTTCTGCCTATCGTTCAAGAATCATTCCTGAATATGCAATAGCACACAAAACATCCTAGGCTTGGTTGGAAACCAGATTACACCAGGGAAGTTTTCTATTTAGGTAAGTGGAGTGGGAGTAGTAGGTTTCTGGGTAGTAACAGATATGTGAGAAAAAAGGCCGAACAAAAGAATTTTTTAGAATATGCAGAAGAGGTCACACAAAAATAGAAATATTTTGTTAATTATCTTGTTAAACTTCTGTTGTGTGCATGAGTATATAAACATATGCATATAATATTTATGTACATATGCATACATATGTATACATATATGTATTTTTCAATCAGCAAAAATTCACCTTTTCTCTTACCCCCTTCCTCCCCCCCTAACTCCTTATGATGTGGTGAAGAACAAGTTTCATTATTCGTCCTCTGGAATTGTGGTTGGTCATTATATTATCAGAGTTCCTAATTTTTTCAAAGTTGTTTGTCTTTACAGTGTTGTCATAGAAATTATTCTGGTTCTATTAATTTCATTCTGTATCAGTTCATATTAAATCTTCCTAGGTTTCTCTAAAATTATTCCCTTCAAATTTTTTATAGCACAATTGTATTATATTACATTTCTGTTCCATAACTTGTTCAGTTGTTCCTCAATTGATAACCCTCACAGATTCCCATTCTTTGACACCTTAAAAAAGTGCTATAAATATTTTTGCATATCCTTAGTTGGAGTTTTAGAGAAATCTAGGAAGACTTAATATCCTAAGCTTAGGATTCATCTTTCTCTTAATGTACCCTCCCTCTAATTCTGTTTTTTCCCCTTTTCACTCCTGTTTCCCTATTGAATGAAAGATATTTTTGTACTTGTGTTTATGTGTTCTTCTCTCCTTTGACCAGTTCATCTGAGAATGAGGTTCAAATGACAGCTGTTCCCCTCACTTCCTCCTCACTTTATAGATGTTTACTTGCATGCTATGATTATAGACATTGGAGAGGTTAGCAACCAGAAAGACTGAACCCACCGTTTGCTAGAATGCCTAGCTGAAGTGAAAGTAAAATGACTGATTAGCAGTTCTGCAAACTATACTAATAAAATGTTATCCTCCTAGCTAATTGTAACTTTAGTTATAAGTTATTATTTACTATAAGTTGTTACTGTTAAATTGCTATTGTTTCTGTTAATATGCACTGTGATTCTGTAGCATTTCTTCTTATATAAGAATATTCTATCAGCCCATATTTGATTCATTTTTTATATTGGGTACCTCTTTTCCTGTCCTTTTCCTTGAGGAAATACTTAGACTTGGGATCTATTACTATTACTATAATCATCATTATCCCCTGTACATCAGGGTAGTAATTTTTTAATGAGCTAATGAATGTGAAGAAAGGAATCCTCCTCTCACAAGAGACAGACAATCCAGCATTGAATTTACCACAAGGACTTGGTATAGGATAGGGAAGAGACAATGTCTCAGTCCTGTGATATCATAGCAAGTATTGGATACTGTCCCTTTCTCAGTAGACATTTTGTTTTCTGAAAGAGGCAGAAAAAGAACATTTGTATAAATAGCATTGTAAAATCAGTTTGGAAATAGTCACACACCCTCAGGTAAAAAAGCTTGAGGAGTAATAGTCTGTTCTGAGGACCAGATAAATGTACTGGGAGAACCAGTTTTCTGGCAGGGTGGGAAGGAAACTGAGTTTCCAGTAAGAGGGCATTGTGACCCATTAGCTCATTTACATGTAGCATGGGGGTGTTGTTATGTGTGGCTAGTCTCCTCTCCCTCTCTCTCTCCTCTCCCTCTCTCCCTCCTCTCCCTCTCTCCACTCTTCTCCAAGGGAGACTTTATTTCCTGCCAAGAGGGAAGCAGGAAGTTGGGGCCAGGAGCTTGGTCACTCTGCTTTCCTCAGACAGAGGGGACACTAGGCTAGAATTATATATATAAGTTCTCCCCTAAATATTATTAGTCTATGGGATGTGATTTTCAGGTTTAGGCTAAACTTCTGATTACTTTCATTAGTTGGAGGAAAAGAAGACCCCCAAACTTTATGTTCATTCCCTTGAAATACTAGTTCTGCAATGAATATACCTAGTAGGTAGCAAATAATTCCTTTTTTCAAGTCAGTATACACTAATGAAGGAGCTCTCCCATTGGGAATAAGGTAACTCAACTCAACTATGAGTTTCCCTTCAGTAACCTGAAGCGAGGCTGCTATTGTTCATTTTCTCTCTTGAAGCTCAAAATATGAAGTATTCAAAATCCAGAGACTGAAGAGCCCAAAGAAACTTGAAGTCTTGATCTTGAAGGGACTAAGAGGTTGAAGAGAACCAGAAGAAACACATGAGAGTGGAAGAGACTAGTCCTTTGCTTTCTACTCTCGGCCCCCCAACAACTCTGCCCCACACAGGCACAGGACATTGATGTCTACCAGGAAGGAAAGAGTTCCATATCAATAGGCTTTGGGACTCAGGTTATATAATATGACTTTCTAGAGTTTTGAAAGTTATATATAAGAAATTATTAATCAAATAACTATTTGGGAATTGTGAGGTGATTTTGTAACATGGAATATTAATCAATTATTGATCAATCACTTAAGTTTAATCACATTCCTTAATTACATATAGTTTGATACTTATTAGTCATAGATTAAGAGGAGCTGATTAGGGCATTGGTTCCAGCTGACTCCCCTGTTATCCATAGGTTTTCTATGTCTCTGTCTAAATATTTTTTTCTGGTTTTCTTGATGTTATGTTTCAAGTCTAGTTTCTACATGTAGTTGTATGTATCTCAGCAGAGAGGTAGAGCTTAGAGCTCCTTCAAATAACAGGAACTATGTAAAATCTGTTCACTATGCTTAATTGTCTGTCACATTTGCAGTCTGTTCTGAATGAGATTCTGATTCCGACTTACAAGTGGTAGAGCAGATAGAACAAAGCCTTATATAGCTGAGATAATCTTTGCTATGGGCAGAACAACTTCTCCCACAGCTAGAGGAGGACCAAGCCCTCTGGAGAGCAAAAAGTTTTCTCTTACAGACAGAACAATCTCTTTTATAAATAGAGAGGTCTCTGAAGTGTCTAGATAGTGGACTTGGCAAAATACTTCTGGGTTTGATTTTGGATTCTTTAAAGGGTGTAGAGATCAGTTCAGATCTTAATTGGCAGCAAAGAGGAAAATTTCTGTGGCACACAGACAGCTTTAATTACTGGAAGGTGAGGCTTGCTTCAAGGGGAGTAAATTACAAAATCATGGGAAATACTAATAGCATTCCCACTGGAACTCCCTTGGAAAAACTCATGAAATCCCGGGACAGAAAGAAACTCCCTGTTCAAATAGGTATAATAAAGGGACACACCATTAAGTTATGTAAAATTTGGTCTAGAAATGCTAGTGATTCCACTGATGAATAGTTTTGACCCAAATTTGGCATTTCCAACTATTGTCTATTAAGAACAGAGTGGCTATAGACAATTCTTATAGTATTTATCAAATAAACTATTGGTTTTGCCGGGAGGCCCTTTCTCATGGGTGGTGCCCCCCTCTCCCTTTGCCTCTTTCTCTCCTCCTATCTATTCTTCCCCACTAATGCAGGGAAATCTTATTTCTCATGAATCCCCTAGAGATCCTACATACCTACAGGTACTGTGTTTCCCCGATAATAAGACACTGTCTTATTATTTTTTTTGGACAGAAAAACACCAGAGGGCTTATTTTCAGGGGAGGGCTTATTTTAATGAACATTGACAGCAATTTTAATAAACAGGTAAATGTGAACAAAAAAATGTGCCTTTATTCAATAAGCAAATCACTGGGGAAGAACAGGATGATGCACTCACTGCTGCAGCTCTGATTGGATGCAGCTCGGAGCGTGGCGGGCGTTTCCCGGTGGGGGGGGGTGCATACAGAGGGTACCGTAATGTAGCATGTAGCACAGGGGATCACCTTCACTACAGTAGCAATCTCAATAGGGCTTATTTTCGGGGGAGAGCTTATTTTAGAGGAATCTTACACAGTAAGGGGAGGGCTTATTTTCGGGATAGGTCTTATTATCGGGGAAACACGGTATGTGCCCTCTTCAAGAGAGACTACTAGTTCAAGATGTAACAAGTGGAGTCCTGGTTCCTGTTAGAAATTGTCATCCTTTCAGCCCCTCTGATCTCTCCACCTGTACAAAGGGCACCCCCACATTTGATAAGACCTCTGGGGCTGTTGGGCTACTTTCAGACAGTATAATTCCACCTGAGAGTTACAGACTTAATGAACACCTTGCTCTCCCCTGGGGAAAAATGTTCTGGCAGGAGTAGCCTTTGCTGTTCCAGGAAATCTTCCTAATTGGTCTCTATAAGACCCACACTGGAACCCTAACAGTACAACCAATTATACCCTGGCTGATTACAAACTAGAGATGTATTGATTAGAGGGATTTAAAATTGTGCTGCCCATCCCGAGAACTGAAGCAAATTTGAGGAGACTGTTCAGAAGAATGAGAACCATATATATATGGAACTAGATCCACTTGACTACAATTTTTGTTGGTTATAGCTAGACATTCACAAATATTTTCACAAACACTGCCCAGGGTAGCATGGAAAGAACACAGGTGAACTTAAAGGTATTTCCCAGGACATTTTTTTTCTTTTTTGGAGGTGGGGAAGGCGGGGCAATTGGGGTTAATTGACTTGCCCAAGGTCACATGGCTAGTAATTGTTAAGTGTCTGAGGCCAGATTTGAACTCAGGTCCTCCTGACTCCAGGGCCAGTGCTCTATTCACTGTACTACTTAGCCACCCCTCCCAGGATATTTTTGAAGTAAGGGATAAGTAAATTGAAAGGAGTGACAAGAAAAAGCAGAAAGTTAAGTAAGAACCCTAACTAAGAACCTGTTTTTGCCCTCAGCTCAGTCAGCTCCATCCTTCCCTCCACTGCTGAGATTCCAGAAACCAGGAGAATGCTTCTATTGCCACAAAGGGGTCATCTTGCTAATTGGTGCTTCAAGAAAATGCTTGGGGATTCAAACCCCAGAGATGATTTAAGGGTAGTGGGGGGCTGTGAAAGATGTTTATTGCATGAATGTGCAGGTGGGTAGGGCAGGGCTGAGAGGCATGAAAGCAACTTTTATTACTCTTGACTCTGATGTCCTTGTGCCTGCCATCCCTGTCTTCACTTTCCTCATACTAACAAATCCCACATCACTCTCAAGGTGACTTTCTGTGTGGTTGATTCATAGATGCTAGAGCCTATAATTTGGTTCTTATGACTATACCAACTGATCATTGTAACCCTATTAGGTCCCAAAGGATTGTTGGATTTCTGGAGATCCTCAAAATGTACTCTTACTCTCTCCTCAAATGATCACTGTGGGTTCCCTTTTGGTGGAACATTCTTTCCTACTTATGCCTGATTCCTCAGTTAACCTTTTAGGCAGAAACCTTCTTTGTAAACTGAGGGCCAATGTTATATGCTCAGCTGATGGTTCTCTTTGTCTCTCTATGATTTCTCTCTTCCTGCAGATTCCCCTACCTTTCCCCCCTATTTTAGTTGATTTCCCTGAAACCTATGAGGAAGACTCCCTCTTACACTTTTCTGGTCTTCTAGATGAAACTTCTATCTTTCCATTTTATCCATTGGTTCAGGGGTCTCATGGAAGACCATCCATGCTGAAAGACATCCCTGATTATCTTTGGGTCACCTCGTCTTCAGATGTTGGACCATTAAAGACTGCTGCTCCAGTTCCAGTTGCCACCAAGGAGGGGTCCCTGCCATCCATTCCTCAATGCTCTTTGTCAAAGGAGGCTATTGAAGGTATTATTTCTATTTTTTAGCTCCGTTAAGAGATCAGAGCATCATTGTGCTTTGTAGATCCCCATGTAATACTTCCATTCTGTCTGTTAACCTTAACCAGGTCCATATGGCAAGTCAGTATATCACTTCGTATAGGACTTATGCATGGTGAATGCTTATGTTATTTGTAGACACCCAGTAGTCCCTAACCCTACTGCTATACTTTTCACTATTCCCTGTGAGGCAAACTGTTTTACAGTGATAGATTGGTGCTTTACTTTCTTTAGTATTCCCATTCACCCTGATTTCCAATACCCGTTTGCATTTACCTGGAAAAGGACTCAATGGACATGGACATGTCTGCCATAAGGAAATGTAGAGAGCCACCTTGTTCTTTCAAATTCTGCAGCAGAATCTAGCTTCCATTGCATCCAAAGGTTCCACCCTGAGGAGATTATCCTCCTACTAGCATCAACCAGTGTTAAGGTTTGTTAGGACGACAGTGGATACCTCCTTCTCCAGCTTCATTGCAGAGGTCATAAAGTCTCTTAGTCAAAGGTACAGTGGTATCTTTCATAGGCTGAACATTTTGACTTCATTTTGTCTCCTGGCATCTGTACCATATCTCCAAAATGCACACAAGCTTTCCATCAACTGTCAATTCTAAAGACCAAGAGGCAACTTTGTGCCATCTTACAGGTTCTAAGTTACTGCTGACAATGGATTCCATCTTTCAGTGAGATCACTAAGTCCTCAACTGCCCTAACTAAAGAATCTGTTCCAGAACCCTTATAGCTTGAGCCAGAATATCTTACTGCTCTTGCCAACCTTAAGAAGGCTTTACTATTAGCCCTGTCCCTTGGACTCATATTACAGTAAGTCTTTTTCCTATTTTGTGTACAAGCACAAAGGAGTGGCCTTCAGAGTGTTTGCCTTACCAGTACTTCAGGCCCTCTCTTCACCCTGTTGCATCTTATTCAGCCCAGCTAGATTCTATAGGTGTTCCTCCTTGTTGAGAGTAGTAGCTACAACTGCCCTGTTGGTTGAATAGGCCTGTGATCTTGTTTTGGGGTCCCCACTTATGCAGTGTCCCCATGAGGTTGAAGCTATTTTGTTAAGACATCACACTCAAGTCTTTTCTGATCAAAGGCTTGCTAGGCTGGGCAAAGAAATGTGACTATCAAGTGGTGTTCTATCCACAACCCTGCAACTTTACTCCCTGACTGTAGCAGCAACACCCCAGCGTCCCCAGGGTGGCTGCCACCACAGGTTCTTGGATCTGCTTTGATAAAGGAAAGCAACTCAAAAGGGGTTAACAAGCTTACTTTAATCAGTCAAATTTGTATCATTACCTAGTTCAGGGGGAAAAGGTCAGCATCCCGAACTTCAGAATATACAGACAGAATTATCAAGACAGAGAAACAGATCAAGTAGACAGTTTCCAAACTGTCCAACCATTACATCCATAACAAATCAACATCTGGGTTTCATCATCTGGGTTTTTCAAAGCTGAGGGGGGGCTCTCAACAAAGGCTTCCCATAATCTAGATCAAATCACAGAACACTTCTCAAAGTGAGCCCCAAAACAAAGCTACACATCAGGGCTTATATAGCCTTCTCCTGGCTCAGAGAATGTAACAACCTTATTGACTCATTGGCTAATCAAGAAGTATCTACTGAAAAACAAGGCTCCCACCCCAGGCTCCAGGTGCACTTTAGCCTAGCGGCAGGGAAGATCTTTAAATTTGCATTTCCATTACACTGACTTACCAACTCCAGTTGAGCCTCTGCATAATTATTCTGCTATAGTGGACTTGGCTGAATGGCCCCATGATGAGCTCAGTCATTTTCCCTACTAGATCCCAATTTGATCTTCTACACTAATGGCTCCTCTTTTATGAGCGATGGCAATTGGTAGACAGGTGCTACTGTGGTCAATGACCGTAACATCATCTGGTCTGCTTATCCTCACTCCAATCTCAGTACCCAGGCAACTGAGCTCATTATCCTCACTAGAGCCCGTCACCTTGCAGCTGACAAAAGTGCAAATATTTACACTGATTCATGCTATTCCTTTGGAGTCTGGAGTCTGTCATGCTATTGGGATGATGTGGCTGCAGTGTGGATTTTTAACTCAATCAGTAAGGCCATCTCTAATGCTGATTTCATCAAAGAACTCTTAACTGCCATTTGACTACCCAAGACTCTAGCCAATGTCTACTGCTCTGCTCACCCCAGTGACACTGATCTTATCTCCTGAGGAAATTGACAAGCTGATGAGGTTGCAAAACAGGCCACCTTGGATGGTCCTGCTTATGTATTTCACCTCCCTACAGTAGGCTGTGGGGAGGGAGGAGACTTTTCTCTTCCTCTTGTCTATGAAAACCTTGCCTTAGGTCTATAAGGATGCAGAAGTTTACAAGTGGAAGCAGCAGCATAAGGCTAAACAGTTCTTTGGGATCTGGGTGATTGTGGAAGGTAAGCTACTCCTCCCTCAGAACTTCTAACACTGGATATGTCATTTTGTTCATAAGAGAGGCAACAATGGCCCTCAGGGAATAGGGGACAAATTAAAGTGGTCTTAGGTTTCTCCTGTTATCACCCTTGCTGCAGCCCATATTTGTGCTGCTTGCCTGACATGCCAAGTGTTTAACCAACATGGCTTTCATAACATGGCATTCAGGGTGCACTCTTTAGCATACACTCCTTCTGAGCATTTACAAATTGATTTTATCAACATGCTAAGGGCCAGCCATTATAGATATTGCCTTGTGATTGTTGACCAGCTTATACATTGGGTTGAGACATTCCCTGGATCCAAAGCCATTGCTAACTTTGTCATTAAAATTCTTCTCAAGGAGATTGTTCCTGTTTTGACCTGCCAGCTCAAATTGGTTCTGACCTGGGTGGGGGTGTGTGTCCCATTTTACTGACACTGTGTTTTCTCAGATCTACTCAACTCCAGGAGTTACCCCCAAGGTAACATCCTCAAAGTTCAAGCCAGGTTGAGTGCATGAATTTAAGACTCTAATTGCCAAGCTATATTCTGAGACTCACCTAAAATGTCCTGATGTTCTCTCCCTTGTTTTGTTATGTGTATGGAGCAAACCGAGGGAGAGAATTACATATATCTCCTTATGAAATGCTTTTTGGTCACTGTCCTCTTAAAGCAAAACCTTTGTCCCTAGTACATATATTTTTTTCTTGGAGGAGACACATCTGTTGCTTCTTACACACAGGAACTTCAAAATAAACTGAAAGGAGACAGGAGCCACAGTTACAGCCTGGACCTTTGGACTGTTTGCTGCACAATTTCCACTCCAGGGATAAAGTCTATATCAAGAACTTTCAACGACCTGGTGAAACTCAGCCTGCTGGGGAGGCCCTTTCTAAGTATTCCTGATCACCCTTCCTGCAATTAAAATTAGATAAAAGGACTCTTGGATACATCATTCACATGTAAAACCTTCCCCTAGCATTAAAATCCCTTGAACCCACAAGGTACGATAGCCCTAGCTTGTTTAGTATTGTTACTATCCCAAATAGCCCTCCACTCTAGAGTACACACCTCTGAAAACATAAAGGGTCAAAAATTTCAGGGTGAGTGGTTCCTTTATTCCTTTCCATTTATTTTTGGAGTAATTATATGTAGAATTGCCAGGACAGAACTGGACCCACAACTGGCTCTTTTCCATCTTGCTTTCTTGATTCTGATAAAATTACCCATTGCCATTTCTAGCCCAGTCAATTTGGAAGGTCAGGGGACTAACACACAGTGTTCTAGTTCTGGGAGATTAGCTAATCTAGGGAGGTGGTTGTTGTACACACTACCTATAGCAAAACTTATTTTTGTTTTGCTTATTATGGTATCTGCCAAGCTCCCTTGCTGCTACTTTCTAATTATTTTAGTTATGCTACACTTTGTCTTTGGAGGATTGAAATATGGATCAAAGCCCAGAATACCCACTTTAGAGTCTCACTTTAGCATAGACCGTAAGGGCGGAAGAAACTTTGATTGTATACCAGACTCACATGGAGAAGGTCTACTCTGTGGAGGGCATCCTATACAAAAATCCGCCAAGGACAAATTTCACGACCTTCCCCCTTTATGTAGAACTAATCCTTCAGCCAGGGGTTGCAGTGGGTTTAGTGCATCTAGTAAAAGGTCTAGTGGGCATTCACGTAGAAGGAGACACAAACAGAGATACAAAACTAACCCTGATGTACAGAATTAAGTAGAACACTCTAGCCATGTTGAGGGAACTTATTGGATTATATTCCCAAGTTTGTGTGAAAACAGAATGTTTCAGTCTGTAAGGAATATTTCTGCAAAGATTAAGAAATTAGCAAAGGATACAACTCAGGCCATAGTTCAAACAACCAACACCATCATCTCCCTGCAAGTGGAAATTGACTCCCTTGCAGAGAGGGTTTTGAAGCACCATTTGGCATTAGACTTCCTCACTGCTGCCCAGAAAGGAGTATGCATCGTCACCAATAAAACTTGCTGCTCCTATATCAACTGGTCAGGAGATAGTATCACCAATGTCCATGAACTTCAACAAATTATGTCATATACTCAACAAATTGCCAATGAAACCCATGCATACGAAAGTGGTTCTTGGTTGTATCTTTCTTCCGGGTTTGCCTCACTATTTTCCTGGTTTCAAGGGAGTGGCATATTTGTCACTATCATTGTCACTAGGGTTTTTATTATCTTGGCTATCATTATCATTCCCCCTTGTGTTGAACTCTGTGCTGATTGTTGTACTAAAGCATGCTCCAATTTGGTTCCTAGAGACATTGTGGTAGTTAGAGATGATATGTTAGTTAGAGATGATGCACCCCAGGAATGAGAATAAGCTGAATTATATAACTTTTAATAATCTGCTTTTTGCTTTTGTGATGAAGTTTTCTGTCAGTACAGATTAAGTCTTTAAACTTACATTTAGATTAGCTTTAGGTCTTTGGATAATGGTGATTCACGGGAGACATGTCTCCCAAGAATCAAAGGAGGAAATTGTGGAATTTTAATCAATTATTGACCAATCACTTATGTTTCATCACATTATTTAATTGCATATATAGTTTTATTCATATATTAAGAAGTGTGTATCAGTTTCTATGTAAGCTGCTGCAGCTCACCTGTTACACTAAGCTCTCCATTTCTATTAAAAGCCTCTGTCAAGTTAAGTTCCTTATTTCTAAGAGCCTTGTTGTGGATCATAGTCATAGTTGTTCTAGGGTCAAACGTAAGAGGATGGAAAACAACCTGAGTATTGCTCACCTGTCAAAGTCCCCCATTCCAATAGAAGTTCCTTGTTCTTCTCAAGGATGGTTACATGAGACAGGCTTCCTTGATGACCCTGGAAAGTTCCAAAACACCCCAGTCAATCAGAATGTGTAAACACCCATGTGAATCAATACCATGTTCCTCATTTGGGGATTCATGTTCCTTATTTATTGCTTATGTTCCTCATTTATGAGTATAAAAGTCTTCTGTAAACTCAATCCAAGGTCTACTAAGACCAACTTTGTACCCACTTTATTGACAAACTACTAGCCATTGCTAATAAACTGATTTGCTTGGAGTTCTTTGGCTCAGTTTCTCTTACTCACAGGTTTCAATGACAATAGACTGTTGAGAGATGGATTTTATATTGAGGCATTAGAAGACATAGATGTGAGAGGAAGAAGAGACAACCAGATGAAGACAGAAACAGAATAGAAGAGTGAACACAGGAAGAATAAGGAACAGAAGACACATAATGTGATAGAAAAACTATTTATAGAAGACAAAATAAAGCTAAACGTACAACCATACTCTGCAGATGTTTTTGCTGTGAACAGTGTGTGATAGTAAAGGCAATTAAAGATTCCCCTGTATTGGCTTGGTTTTCAAATTGATTGTGTTAAAACCCAGAGCTTGTTAATCCCACCTGTGGGATGGACTTGTTAATGTGAAAAGAAAGTCCTGAACTGGGAGGAGCTGGTGACGTAGATTTGGAGAGACAAGAGAGAGGCAGAAGAACTTTTTGGAAGCAGCACCTCGTGGAGGCAGAGAGAGACTGAGAAGGATTGCTGGGGGCCACTTTGAATCGCCCTGGACTTTTGAGACCTGCCCCCGGAGCTGCCAAGGACTGAGGAGACATGGCTGTTTTGCTGGTACTTTGTCTGTCTGTTTTGATGTTGTTTTGCCAGACTTGTCCACTGGTGAAAGACAGTCCTTTTGTTGAAGAAGTCCTGGAACCTGGCTGTTGGCTAAGAGCTCCTGAGACTGTCCTGCAGACAGAGAGTGAATACTGTCCACTGGTGAAGGACAGTGCTGTTGTTGCAGGGGTCTGGGAACCTTTCTGTTGGTTCAGAAGCCCTGAAGAAGGATTTTCTCGTTGTATGTTTACAGAAATCCTGGGAGAGAGTTTTGCTAATGTTTTCAGGGGTTCTAGGACTGTTCTACAGACAGAGGATGAATTAATGAAGGGACTGGTAATGTATCTTGTGGCCTTGCTAAGTCTTGTCTTCCCAAGAACTAAGATTGCTGAGAACTTGCCTCTGTGTCAAGATGAAGAAAAGATCTCCATTTGGGTATTAAGTGCTGTGCGTAAACTTGATGTAACTCTGGGGTAGATTCAATTGTGATCCAGGGGTGGGGAACTTTTGACCTTTTTGTGTTCTATGGTTGAACAAATGAATGTACTTTACTTAGATTGGAAACTAATCTCCATTTGAGAAGAGGGGCTTTGTGATGGACTAAAATGAAGGTACAGCCTAGGGGTGGAGTAGTATTTAGAAGAGGGACTTTGTAATTGATTGAATGAATGTAAGGTCCTGGGGTGGGGTAGTACTTGGAGATTATTTAATCACCCTTAGTAAATGCTGTATTTTGAATGATGCCATGTTTTGATCTTCTCTGTTCTTGGTTTGTCACTGAATAAAATGGAGAGCACCTATGCTGGTATTTTGAACCTTGGGAAGTTGCCTTTCCTTGGCATTACATTACACAGCGCTAATTGGAAGAGATGCATTGCCTTTCTAAGAGCTAAGAGCAGAATCACTGGAGCAAGGCAGAGTCAACCAACTCAAACTAGATAGGTTTTACTACTCCTAGGTCAATATAGGAGAGATGAATCCTGCTGCTGTGTGAAAAGCTATCTAGACTAACTGCCCTACAATAGTATCAACAATTTGAGAGAGGAAACTTATTAGGATGTCTTTTACTGCCCACTATCTTAAGAGCGGTGCGGACAGATTTTGCTGTGGTTTTGAGTTGTTCTGATATACCTTTACTTAAAAAGTACAATGTTTTTTCGGAGCTCTATAAAACAACACTGTGTACTTATAAGACCTTATTATTGCTTGGCTGCCAGAGTAGTGAATAAACAGTTTTGCCTAGCAAGAGAGTTATGAGACCAGAAGGGGAACAGATAGCAGAGAAGAGCTGTTGCCTAGAATGTGACATGTGGTGTAGATAGTTCTCTAAACATATCAAGGGAATCTGGGTCTGCTCTCCAGAATCGCGTGTTGCCCTGGGCATGTGGACTTCTGTACTCATTTACTTCTTTTCTAGCCTTCTTTGTATATGTGACTATTCTCCCTCATGGATATTGTGCATTGGTTTATGGGAAAATCGTTATATTCGATTATTCCTGCTTTTGTTTTCTATTGAATACTGTTATTATTATCTCTGCTTCTGTTTTATATTGGGTAAATGTTATCATTGTCTTTACTTTTGCCTTCTTGTTTAGTAAATGTTTCATTTTTAAGAGTCAGTGGTATCATTGTGACTGACTTTGTGTAAATAGGAAGCAAGCTGGTTGGGGCTCAGGAACTCAGGTGGTAAGTAATAGGAGTATAACCTTCCAATTTGGGAAAACCCTTGAGACCTGGTAGTGTGATGTTACGTTGGGGGTGATTTAATCAACCCTGAGAGAGAAGGGGGTAGCAGCGTTGGGTCGCTGTGAATGGATCAGTGTTATCCCAGGGCTGCATTAGACAAGGTACTTCTCTGCCCCTGGGTTCTACCTCCCCCTACCAAAGTGCTTTGTCAATGTTAAAATTCTTTAGGAATAGGAGTTATTGATATCATCCCCACATCACAGATGAGGAAATTGAGACTAAGTGATTTTCCCCGGATCTCAGAAGAGATGAGTGGGAAGGTCAGCCCTAGAACCTAGACTATCTGAAAAGTCTTCCTATGTATAGCCAAGTATCTATAAACTCTAAAAGGCAACCTGTTGAGGGCCAACTCTAAGTCAGGCAGGTAGAAGGAGCCAGCTCCTTGCAGCTGCTCCCAGGCAAACAGGATGTTGGCTCACCACTCTCCATGATGTGCAAAGAACAGAGCACCCTGAATTCTTGCTCATCCTGTATGGGAACACTAGATAAAGAAAGGACATGATAGCCTTCAAGGTCTGCCTGACATTATGGGAATATTATGACTGATAGTTACTTTCTTTGTCTCTTTGCTCTATAAAAGCCTTGTTCACAGAATCAGTAAACAGAATTCTATCCTGAACTATCCACCTGGTCTGGTTTATCTCATGCCTCCACTCACACTTGATGCTGGCATCAAGTTTCCCCCATCAAATGGTGCCCAACATGGGGCAAATAAGGACCTGAAAGGAAGTTCGCCACGGAGACTGCCCTTACATTCACTGAAGCTCCAAAAGTCACAAGTACACAGAGAAAAGGAACTTTTTTCAGTTAAGCTTTTTTAGTCATTTTGTTTCATAAGGCTGAAATGGGAATTTCAAAACTTTCTATCACCATGGGTCAAATTATGGGGTAGAGTTCAAAGATCAGGAACAATATCTTCAAGTATTAAAGAAAGTAGTGAAAGAAAGGAGGTTTGCTATTATGATGAAACAGTTAGAAGAGTTTTTAGTGAGTGTGTAACATTGTTGCTCCTGGTTTTCAAAGGGTGGTACAGTGGATTTAGTAAAATGGGAGACAGTAGGGAGAGAGATGAGTGAGAGACTAATAGAGGAGGGACCCCTGCATTTCCCCATTTCTGCCTTTTTTCTATGGAATATTTTAAAGATATGTTTAACATTAGAAATGAAAGTGCCAAGGGTGGCTCAAACAATTATGTGTGATGCAGTGGTCTCTACACAGTCTGAAACTATAGAAACAGATAAAAAGAAAATTTCAAAGTATGTCTTACCTAGCCTCCATTACCATCTAGAAGGCCAAGTAAATGTCTGACTTCTGCAGAAGATCTCTAAAAATTTTCTGTGAGTGTGCTCTTCCTGTCATTTTCTGTATCTGCTTTGTTTATGTATCTTTGTGTGAATGAGTGTGAGTAATTTGATACCCCTTAAGGTTTAATATGCAGCTGGACTGCTAGACTTTTCTTGAAATGCCATTATCTCTTTCTCTCCCCTTCTCCATTCTTCCCCCTGCTGGTGAATGCAGGCAACTGGTTGGAGAGGAGAAAGAAAGAGAAAGAAAAATATTTTCTTGTTTAGGTTATATGATGGTAATGGCAAGTAGGAGAGTGTAGGAGAAGTGTCACGTCAGAATTAGAAAGAAATAAGGTATGTGCAGCCAAATGGATAGAAGGAAAGGCAAGGGAATTTAAGAACATAGCAAAGAGAGGAGCATGGGTAGGAAGTTTAAAAAAGGTATAAACTATTTCCATGAAAAGTGTGAACCGATGTTTTAAGATTTTTTAAAAGGTTTGAAAATTTCTTTCTCTCCATTCCAACTCTGGCAAGATTTTGAGTGCAGGAGAAAGAGATAAAAAACAAAAAGGGAATATTCCCCCTCAGAACAAAGAGGCAAACGGACGAACATTTAACCATTTCCTGCCTCACCTAAAAGAGAAAAAATTTGTGTATTGGGATACAACCAAAAGATAATTGAATTCATTATGGTTATTTTTGGAATTGTGAAAAGTGAAAAGTGTCACTCCTAATTTGATGGTAAAGATAAGTCAGAATTTATTATACAATTTGGCATTAAGGCCAATTGAGAAAATACAAAGATTTGAAAAAGAAACTCCTCAGAGGTGAAGCTTTAAGCTCTCCAGTACAGGAGAGAGGGGACACAGTGCCACTGGATCTTTTTCCAGAGTCCCCATGCACTGTGACTGGCAAGTTAAAAGCTCTCATTTTCAGAGAAATTTTTAAGGAATAAACATAAAAATGAAGTTTACTGAAGTAAAAGTTAAATCAGCTGAAAACATTTTACAAAAATTTATTAAAGCCTCTTGTCCCAGATCAGATTAAAAAAGAGAGTGCTGAAGAATAATAGGGAATTTGAGTTACCCTCTTCAATCTGGCAAAAGGGAGGGCACAGTGAATAGAGCACCAACCCTGGAATCAGGAGGACCTGAATTCAAATCTGACCTCAGACACAACACAAAAACTAGCTGTGTGACCTTGGGCAAGTCACTTAAACCCAACTGCCCTCCAAAAAAAGCAAAAAGAAAAAGGGAGGAAGCATATCAATTATATCAAAGACCCCACTAGCAACAGTCCTGGGACACCCTGATGCCCACACCTTTAGGCAAGCAGATGAACCTCTCCTTTCAAAACCCCCGAGTCCATAATCAGGCTCTGCAACTGTGGGGAGAGGAGAAAAATCTCTGTACTTGATAAGCCCAATTTTCTATCTATAATTTTTGTAAGTCATGATTTGGAAATACAATTAATTTCATTGTGTTATTATGTTCTTCCTAAATTGTAGTAAAATTCTATCATATAGTTAAAATTGAGTGAGCCTTATTAGCCAGAAATAGTGTTGGATAAAGCAAATTTTTAATCTGAATTTTGTTGAAACTAAAAGAGGAAAATATTTGCATAAAAACAGTTATGTCGGGGTGGCTAGGTGTTGCAGTGAATTAAGCACTGGCCCTGGAGTCAGGAGGACTTCAGTTCAAATCCAGCCTCAGACACTTAACACTTACTAGCCATGTGACCTTGGGCAAGTCACTTAACCCCAATTGCCCTTCCCTCCACCCTAAAAAAAAAAACAGTTATGTCACTTTATCAGTTCTGCTAAAACCTGTCTTACAATGTTTATATCTGCCATATAGAAAACCAGGTATTTACATTTTTACCTATAGTTAAAAAGGAGGTTACAGCTAAAACAATTTGGTTCTCATTTATGAAACTTGTAAAATTGTTAAGAATGTTACTGTTTTAATGCTAAAAACCTAAAATTGTTAGTTTATTACTGTATGTGGAAAGGAGGCTATTGGGTGAAAACTTCATTTGGATTAATTCTGCCCATTCAGTATATTCCTCCTGCATGTATGAGATTTGGCAAAGCAGGGGCATCACCATCAGCCCCTGGTCCATGTCAATTCTGCTTATTTTGTAAAACTGCCAAGGTCCCTGGAAACCATCTCTATAGGCAAGGTCATCAGCCTGGGAAAGGAACTTGTTTAGTCATGTAGTTCCTAAACAATGAAATTAGCTTGCTGAGAAGTTACTAGTCTATGTACAATAAGTAGAAATAATTTCTAACATTGGATTTTACACCAGAACATGTTTAAATTTGGGAAAGAAAAATGTTAAATGAAATTCCTTATGTATGAGACCTAGTAAATTTGTATTGTTTATTACAGCTCCATGAGAATAAAATTAACTGTAATTGGTTCTAAGCTGTGATTGGTGAAAATTTCTGTTTAAGATAAAAATAACTTAAGACTATATTTAATTCACATATTCCTACTTTTTTCCTTCCTATAACAAATTTCTATGATCAGAGCAAGTAATCAGTAAAAGATATGAACTCTTTTGTGTTAGCTTACTGGGAAATCTAATATTATTTTTCACCTAGAACATGTACAGAAATTTATACAAACTGCTTAAAGCTCACCTTAAGATATTCCCATTGTTTAAAAGGATTCTAAAACTAATAGCTTTTAAAAGTACTATGATCAGATTCAATTACTATACCTTTTTTGACTAAAAAACTTTGTGATATCTAAGAATTCTGCAATTAACTAGGAATTTAATTTGTTAACAATACTTTGGGAATTTATGTTACTTAAGGACATTTTACACCAACTTAGGTGTGTTTTTTTTTTTTTGGCCTTTTGGAGGACAATTGGGGTTAAGTAACTTGCCCAAGGTTACAAGGCTAGTTTTTTTTTGTGTGAGTGTTAAGTGTCTGAAGCCAGAACCGAACTTGGGTCCTCCTGACTCTGGGGCTGTGCTTTACTCACTGAGCCACCTAGCTGCCCCAACCAACTTAGTTTTAATAAATCTCAATTTAAAAGTTTGTTTTTGCTTTAAGGTAAAAAAACAGAGCTATCATGTTATAAGTTTTCAACTAATTTTTTTTCATAAAACTTTGGTGATCATTTATAAATTTTAAAGCTAGAAATACAGCCTACTACATTGATTGTAATAATTATAAAGTTATTAATACTCACTTATGCTCAAAATGCAAAGCTTTCAGCTATGATATTATTGTTAAATGATTTTTCTTCTTCTCCCTTTAATATTGTGCCAGATAGGAAATAATCATCATATGTGTGCCAACATATTGATACTACTAAGCTTAAACACACACATAATAGAGATCTTTTTAACTTTTTTCAGAAATGACAAACCCTCATAAGATAGAGGCCACAACCTATATTAGAGCTCATTCTTTACTTCCTGGACCTCTTTCCAAAAATAACGTGACCATTGATCAAAAAGTTCAAGTTTTTCCAACTCTTTTTCCCCCAAATATTAATAAAGCTATGCTATCTTACTCTTATTCTCATCAAAATGCACATAACCTATGTAAACAATTCCATGTTACTAGGGAACATGCTAAACAGATCATTAAAACCTGCCCTCAATACATTATCTATACTACTCCTCCAGTTATCACCATTAATCCATGGGGAATTAAATCTAACCATATTTGGCAGATGGATGAGATTCATTGTCCTTCTTTTGGTAAATTATCATACATAAATGTTACAATAGATACTTTTTCCTTTTTTATCTTTGCTTCACTCCTGACAGGAGAAGCAGTACAACATGTAATTGACCATACATTACAATCTTTTGCTTCAATGGGCATTCCAAAACAGTTGAAAACTGGTAATGATACTGCCTATACTAACAAATCATTTCAATATTTCTGTGGTCATTTTCAAATAAAATTAATTACTGGCATCCCTTATAATCCCACTGGTCAAGATGTAGTCTAGAGAAGAAATAAAACTATTAAAACCTATTTACAAAAATAAAAGGGGGACTTGGACTGATTCGCCACAAAGACACTTAGTACTGCCTTATACACCCTAAATTTTTTAAACATCATTAAAAATGGGTATACACCAGCAGAAAAACAATTTTAAAAAGTACACTCCCCAAATGAAGGTAATGTGGAGAGATCCCCAAACAAAGATATGGGAAGGGCCTGACACTTTACTAATGTGTTGGTGAGGCTATGCTTATATATTTCCAGAAGCTGCTGAATGACCAGTGAGGGTGCCAGAACAGAATGTCTGAGTGTATTCCACAACTCACCGCCCAGATGCAGAAACTGAGAATTCAGAGACAGAGGATCAGGAGATCCTCTGCACAAAGACAACACAAGAAGAAGTGGCTTACACCTCACCTTTTCACAAGATAATACTATCCTCTAATAGAATATTCTTTGTTTAAATTATACCCTTAAACAATGTATTATTGATTATGATGTCATTTTACTATTTGTAGAACCACCCTCTTTTGCTGTTTTCCCCCTAATCTTTCTCATAATTAGTTTCAGACTTTGGGGGAACATGCAATTCAAATAATATTTGATTTCCTTGCTAGAAAAAAGGAATTTCTGGACTTTTAATCATAGGACTAATTGACATAGCCTCTCTCTTAATATCAACAACTGTGTCTTCTATTTCTTCATTAAGTGAAATACAAACTGCTCAATTTGTGAATGAATTAGCAAAGAATTTTAGCCTGACTTTAAAAACCCAAGAATCTATAGATAAAGACATAATTTATAAAATCAGTTTGTTGGAACAGTCAGTCATGTATCTTGGGACAAGTTAGAAACACTTAAGACCAGACTCCTTCTCCAATGTGATTATGAATACACCTATTTATGTATGACTTCTATGTATGGAATATTACTTACATTATTTGTACTCTTATTCAATGTATCTCTAGTAGAGATTCTGTTGTAGTAATTGTTGAACAACTTTCATTTGCCATTTTTCCAAATAATTTAACTCATGCTTGGTATGGAACATCAGGGAGATATGCATTGCATATGATTTCTGATTTCTTAAAAAGAAGGGCGGGGGGGGAATATGTTTGTCAGACTTCTTGTTACTAGACTTACTGCCTTAATATTATTGATAATTTCAACCACTGCATCTGCGATTTCTCTATAAAGAAAAATCCAAATTGCACAATATTTTAGTGAATTGTCAAAAAATGTTTCTGTAGCCTTTAAGACACAACAGAATATAGATTAGGATCTTTTATATAAGATCAGTGTATTAGAACAATTAGTATTCTATTTAGGTAATGAGTTAAAAATCATTAAAAACTTGACTGTTACTTAGATGTGATTACAGAAACAGGTATATTTGTTTCACCCCCCAGCTTATATAATTCTTCCCAGGCCAACATTACATGGGATAAAATTAGAGCCTGCTTATTGGCAGCTTGGCATGATTCCAATATCACCTGGGACATGTACACCTTGGGGAATATTACAGAACAAATTGAACATAGCCACAATGTGGGAATTGATCCCTCTGATTTAGCTAATAAGATTCTCCATATTTTTGGTAAGGTCAATCCTTTCCACAATATTATATCTATGTCATTACACTTTGTACCTATGCTTATTATATTGTTAATCCTTTGTGCTTGCTTTCCACATATACTGTGTCTTGTATTCAGAAACTTCAGCATCCTTTTTGCTGAAATTCATGACATTAAGTTACTTGCAAAGAAAGGGGGAGATGTTGAGGGCCAACTCCAAGTTAGGCAGGTAGAAGCAGCCAGCTTCTTGCAACTGCTCCCAGGCCTATGGGATGTTGGCTCACCACTCTCTGTTATGTGCAAAGAACAGAGCACTCTGAATTCTTGCTCATTCTGTACGGGAACACTAGATAAAGAAAGGACATGATAGCTTTCGAGGTCTGCCTGACTTTATGGGAATATTATGACTGATAGTTACCTTCTTTGTCTCTTTGCTCTATAAAAATCTTGTTCAGAGAATCAATAAACAGAATTCTATCCTGAACTACCCATCTGACCTGGTTCATCTCACACCTCCACTTGCTGGCATCAAGTGACCCCTGTCAGCAACCTAAGTGTCATCCTCATCTCCTTACTCTCTCTCACCACCCACATCCAATCTGGTTCATTTAACTTCAGAAAGAAGTTAAGGAGATGAATAGAATTTTAGAAAAGTTTAGATATAGACATCTAGGGAATACTGAATGGAAATAGAAAGGAATATACCTTTTTTCAGCTAGTTTGTGGCACCTTTACAAAAACTCACCACAAATTGGAGCATTAAAACCTCAGAAACTCATTCAGAAAAGCAGAAATATTAAATGTACCCTTTTGAGATAAAAATGCAATAGAAATACATTCGATAAATGGCCCTTGAAGCACAGATGAAAAATTAGTTGGAAATTAAATAATCTTATCCTAAAGAATGTGTGTCAAAGAATAAATAATTGAATCAATAATATCATAAAAATAATGACAACAATGAGACAATATATTAAAACTTGTGGGATGAAGTCAAATTATTACTTAGGAGAAAATATGTATCTCTAAATATTTATATCAATAAAAGAAAGAGCAAATCAGTGAATTGGGCATGCAACTAAAAGAACAAGGATTCCCCCCACCCCCACCTTCATTTAAACATGAAAATAGAAATCTTGAAAATCAAAGGAGAGATTAATAAAATTGAAAGCAAAAAAAAAATCATTGAATTGATAAATAGAACTAGAAGCTGGTTACATGATGTTACTTTTGGAACATTTCTCACATTTGCTCCTCAAATCTCCACCCTCCACATTTTCACTGACTCTCTGGAGCTTCATGCTTAGAATGTTTTCCTTCCTCATCTCTGCCCCCTGACTTCCTTCAAGTCCTAGCTAAAATCTTACCTTCTACAGGAAACCTTTCCCAATCCCTCTTAATTCTAGTGCTTTCCCTTTGTTGATTATTTCCTATTTATCCTATGTAAATCTTGTTTGTATATAGTTGTTTCTATGTTGTGTCTCCTATTAAATTGTGAATTCCTTGAAACAGGGGTCATCTTTTAATCTTTCTTTGTATCCCCAGCACTTAGCCTAGCACCTGCCTAGGGTAGTAGGCCATTTATTGAATATTATTGTGACTCCTTTGTGAATTTTAAAAACATGATTCTGAGAAGAGGTCCCTGGGGCTTCACCAGCCTGTCAAAGAGGACCATGACAGGAAAAAGGGTAGCCTTCAGAGTATGCCTGATGATGCTATCTATGGTCGTTGTCCATGACCTATACTATGCCAGCTTTGGCGGGGAACTGGTATCTGGGATGAAGATTTTTTTTCCTCCCATTTACTTATACAAGAATCACATTCAATTCGTTTGGTTTGGGGGTTAGATGATGAATACACAGGGTGTAATTCTGTGGTTTTGGACTAAATCTAGAAAATGAAAGGAAGCCAAAGAGACAATTTTAATTTCCAGTTAATAAAAATAGATATTTTAGCTAATATTATACGCTCTGGGACATTCTTATCCTAATTCCTAGTCCAGCTGATGCGTTGTGCTCCCAGACACTGCCACTTTCCTCCACAGCTTGTAAAGAAGCTGCAGGTACCGCTACGCCACACTCCCCCCAAGCCTGCCCATCCCTTTCTCAAGCCAGTCTTTGGTTCTCAAGCCTCGTAGCCTGAGGTTCTTCTAAGCCTTCTACCACTGAGAGGAGGAACATCCGGCTCGCCTAGAGAGGCTCGAACTCTAGAAAGGGAGTGGAAGTTTCCGGAAGTGATGTATAGACTCACTTCTTGGCGCTCCGCGGTTTGCTGTTGTGGTCCTCGAGAGATTCTACTGAGTCTGCGCCGAAGCGAATCGCGGCGGGAGCGATTTGTCCCTGCTTCTCCTCTGTTGGTGAGTAGTTTGGGCTTCGAGGCCGGGGACCCCCCACCGTCTGGAGAAGCCGCTCCCTTCCCGAATCTCTCATCCTGGGATTAGAGCGAGGCCCGAAGGGGAGGAGCAGTGGCTGCCTGAGCCTCCAGCCTTTCCCTCGGACGCCTCCTCGCCTCCGGCGCCTCGAGTCCTTGGCCCTTGCGGGGGTCGGGAGCTCCCCTCTTGGGTTAGTTCTGCTTTACTCCAAACTTTCGGAGCGAGGACCGAGAAGTCGGCTGGTTGTGAAGATGCCTAGGTTTTTCTGAGCAGCATCTGTTTACAGGAAAGCGAGGGGAGGAGACGGGTGGGGGGACCTTCAGACCACCTGGCGGCCGCCTAGTCCAGGCCTTGGGCAGGGGAGCCCCAGGCTGGGCAGATTCCGCGGGGGGGCAACGTGAGGGATGTGGAGAGAGGACTAGGAAACAGGAACGTGATCCTGTCAGTGTAGTCTGTGTACCTGCCGTTGAGAGCAAGTCGTTACTTGTCTTTTCGGGGGGGAAAATCAAAATTATCTACAAAATTAAAAGATTGTACTAGGTGACTTCTGAAGCTCGTTTCACCTAAACATCTCGTGATCCTACCACCAATTCAGTTTGACGATTAAGTTGGTGGGGATGAGAACGCTTTAGAAAGATTTTTCAGTTTCTTTGTTGGGAAATAGATCATCCAGAGGTTGGTGAAAAGGTTCCCCACTTTGTTAAATTTAACCGATTTTGAAATTTATGTAAGTGGTAGTAGTTAATTGTGAAGGGCACAAACCGTTCCTGGAGGGGAGGCTCCCTTGCACCTGCAAGCCAAGGCATAATCAAGTGGATCATAGTCTAGAAGTCCAAAAATAGCAGCTTAGTAATAGATTTTCAGAAAACAATATCAGTAAAATTTAACTAAAATGAGAGTTGCATAGGGATAAAAACATCCCGTTATTTGATTTCTTAGATTGGATAACAAAGCCAGTCTCTGAATGAAAAAACATAGAATTTAACATTTTAATTTTAAAACAGAATGAAGTTAAAAACGGGCAGAACTTGCAGCATCCTTAGAACCTCTACTTAAAAGTGAACTTTATGTGCTCTTGTCTAACCATCTCATTTAACAGAGGGAGGATGAAACGGTAGGTCACACAAGTCAGCAAACATTTATTAAGCACCTGCTGTGTGCAAGACATCATAACAGATGCTGGGGTGTGAAGACAAAAAAAAAATCAGTGCTCCTTCCCTCCAGTAGATTGAGCTCCTTTAGAACAAGGACTGGTTTTTCTTTTTATCCCTATCACTGGTGCCTATTAAATGCTTGTTGATTTGACTTATTGGGCAAAATTTACAGCTTTTTGTGTATTAGAAATGAGGAAGAGGGATCTTGTAAACTGACAATAACTCATTTAAATAACATTTAATGTTTAACAAGATACTTTCCTCATGACAACTCTGTGACAGTTATTATAAAGAACATTGTTCCCTTTTGCAGGTAAAGTAACTTGGACTCAGAAAAGAGAAGCATCTTGCCTGTGTTTATCCTGTTAGTAATGTGTCAGAACTGGGGTTTGAAGGCAGCTCTTCTGGCTCTCAGTAGTATACCATATACTGCTTATACGAAAAAGAAGACATCTTTTGTCCATTTGAAAAACTGTGAAACTGTATAGTACTTGCAGGCAGTTTGCAGATTGGCTACCTTAACTTGGAAGCATGGTATAATTGAAGAAGCATCAGAAGGTGTGGTTGAAGTCTGAGCAATGAAATTTATTGACATATAATAAGCCCTATAACTTTTTACATCTTAAAATTTTATAAAAATATATTCCTTATGGCTTAAAGACCTCCAGTGAGGAAGAACCCACTACTTTCCAAAGTAGCCCATTCCATTTTTGGCTAGCTCTCTTAGGAAGTTTTCTTATTTCAAGCCTTAATTTGCTTCTTTGTAACTAGTTGCTCCTAAGAAATAATGGCCCATTTGCCCTTGCTGAGAGAGTTGGGGAGGATTTAAGGGAAGAGTATGTATGAAAAGTTGGATAGCAATCCTTGTATACAATTGGGTTCTTCCAATAAATATTTTTAGTTGATTGATGGCAATATGTCATCCTGAAGGAATAAGCCCATGTCTATTATGTTATTCTAGAAGCAGGCCTCATGGCCTCAGGAAAATTAAGCCAAATCTTATTGGTCAGTCTTTCATTCCCCAGCCATGTCTAACTTAAGAGACAGAACTGTTTTCTGAGTTTTCTTTCCCATTCTTCAGCTCCACCCTTTTACATATGTTTAGAAACAAGTCATATCTCAAGATAATTTGGCTTACTTCATCCCTAAGTGGATGTTTAGGTAGTGGAGTCATGAGAATCAAGGATGTGGTCTTTGGAGCCTAAGCAAGAAGTGTCAGAAAATCTGCCAGCATGAGTCAAGGTAGTATGGAGAGCATTGGAGAAGGAGTGAAGAGACTTGAGGTTTTCTCTCAGCTGTGTTAACCAACTTGCCATGTGATGTTAGATAGATCAGTTAATTTCTGTGTTTATTATATGAGGATACAGTTTCTGCACATCTTTCCTCTTTCCCTCCCACTATTTCCTTATGCTGGACTCTGGGGGATAGTCTATTATTACTTTTCTTTTGAGGTTTAATTTCAATTTCAAGATCCCACTACATAGAGACAGGAGAATGCAGCCTTCATCTGTACTACTCCCATATCTAGTCTGTGGCAGAGATGTTTCTGCCTTTTGTCCCCTCAAGAATAGTTCACAAGAATGGTCTTTGTTTTATTCATAGTTGAAAACATGGTATTTTTGCTTCGATTAAGCATTCTCTTTCCTTATTCTTCTAACACTTGGAGACAGATTTTCATTCCCCATGTCTAGTAATTTACCTCAGGATCTCCAAATTCCATGCTATCTAAATTGGAGGTATTCCCCCAGAAACACATATTCAATAATGATTTGCATGTCTCTGAGTGGGCACCAAGCAGACAGTAATAAGCTGAGAGAAACGATGTTATTGACAATGGAAAAGAGGTGGAAATGGGGAGAGGGAGATGTTAAGTATATGGAATAGAAGAAAAAAGGGAGAAGAATAATAAAAACAGAAGAAAGAAGAGTAGGAGAAAAAAAATTAGAAAACAAATAGAGACAAAAGGGAAGGTAAAAAGAGAATAGGAAAGAAAGTGTGAAAAAATGTCATAGAGGAAGTAGATAAAAAATGAATCAAGAACAGGAAAAAAAGGAACAGAGAAAAGGTGCTTCAGTTTTACAATAAGACAGCTTGATGTGAGATATTTCTTATTGTGCGATCTGGACTTAGAGTAATCATATCTTTTTGCTGCCAATTACCATGACTGAACAGATTTAAGACTTGGGAGAAGACAGCAGGGCTGAGAATATTGTTAAAGTTCCTCATCTTTTCTTTCCAACCATCATGTTTTCTTCCATTTATTGCCTATACTACTGGGATTTTTGTGTTGTTTTCAAAGGACTGATGGAGAATTATCAGAAAGGTTGAAGCCATGGGAAAAATCAGTATGGGAGAATAAGATGGAAATATTGGGAGAAACTAACACATTTGCAGCATTGTCTTTTAGCACTCATAATTTTGTAAACATTTTTGCTAAAGAGCTCTGTTATATAGTATCATCTTATTTTTATAGCTTTGAAGACACAAAAAATGCTGTACCTCCCCTTTTTTTCCCCCTGCTTATGGGGTATGAAAAAAGAAGGAATTACTTTTTTCCCTTGAGTATTTTTTTCTGGTTCTCCATAGCTCTAATTCCCTGTAATAGAACACAGTGCCCCTCATTTGCAGTGTCTTCCTAAATAGAACAACCCTTGTAAAAAGAGGCAGCTTCATTATTGGTGGCACTACTTGGCTTAGAAATAGTTGACAACGGGTAAAGAGAGGTATGAACCAGAGGCACAGTCCTGACAGATGGTGCAAAATGGCGAGACTGTCTTTATAATGCAGCAATATTTCATGTTGGAAAATCGTGAGACATTTTAATCTGTCAGACTCTGGCTTCTGTTAGTGTCTCCCAGCCGAACTGTCCCTAACATCACACTCCTACTTATCCTAGTCTTTTGTCATTCACTACTTCTTTCACTACTATAATAGGACATCATTTTTCAGGCATGAAAAATTTTAAGTCATGTACTTTTAGTACATACTTCATGTCTTTTGAAGAGGTTTTTTTCCCTTCGTAACATGAAGAATATGTGATTTATACATGTCTGTATCTCTTGTCAGATGGTGAGACCAAGTTTAAGATTTCGTAACAAGGAATGTCTGAAGAAGCAAAATTACACAGGACTACATGAGAATTCTAGAAAGGAACAGTTCCCAAGAATTTAAGTTGGAAGACCTCTGAAGAAGACAGAAGTTTAAAAATTCAGAAGGGAAACAACACTAGAAGAGAGAGACTGAAGAGAGGAAAAAGAAACTTAAGGCAATTGGGAGTCAAGGACAAGCAAATTCCTTCAGGAGAGGAGTGAGAAATACAAAGAATTTTCATCTTAAAGAATTCACATCAGAATGAATTAGGAGATAACCTCAAATCAGAAAAATTTAGAAGAAAAAGAAGCACACACATAACCTCAGATTCCAAAGTCTCTTGCTCTAAGGATCCAATTTCAGAGAAGGTGAGAGGTTAGAGAGGCAGTGGGGAAATCCTAAAACAGAGATAATGAAGAGAGAAAGGAGAGGTTTCAGGCAAGTGGCAGTCAAAGGCAAGAAAAACTCTGCCCAAGAAAGAAGCCAGAAATATAAACAGTCTGGAAAAAGTCTTTGTCAGAGCTCACGTCTCATTTCACAGCAAAAAATCCACATTGCAGATAGACCCTATGCCTGTAAAGAGTGTGGGAAAACCTTCAGTCAGAGTGCAAACCTTACTGTGCATCAAAGAATCCATACTGGGGAAAAACCTTTTCTTTGTAATGAGTGTGGGAAAGGCTTTAGTCAGAGATCTCACCTTATTCGACATCAGAGAATCCATACTGGGGAGAAGCCCTATGAATGTAATGAATGTGGGAAAACCTTTAGTCAGAGTTCAAATCTGATTGTACATCAGGGAATCCACACTGGGGAGAAATCTTATGAATGTGATGAATGTGGGAAAGCCTTCCGTCGGAGTTCAGGTCTTACTGTTCATCAGAGAATCCACACAGGGGAGAAACCATATGAGTGTAACGAGTGTGGGAAAGCCTTCAGTTGCAGCTCATACCTCATTGTACATCAGAGAATCCATACTGGGGAAAAACCCTATCAATGTAATGAATGTGGGAAAGCCTTTAGTCAGAATTCTCATCTAGTTCTCCATCAGGCAACTCATTCCCGAAAGAAACACCAAATTCCTCCATTTGTTAGAGCCCAGTGTTAATGGGGTCAGGCATTCATATTGATTCCTTGTTCTGCAGCCACAGCCTGTACTCAGATTAGTCATTTCACAAATGGCTACTTTTGCTCATAACCAAAACTCAGTAAGAAATTATAGACAGCTTCAAACAACCATTACGTATGACTGCAAAGGGACAACACATTACTTTCAACTCTTATGTTGATTTGTGATTGTATTTCAGTTCTTTTCACATCAGAGGTATACAGCTTAAGTTAGATTTTTAACCACTGAGGCTAGGCACTCAGTCATCTCCCATTTTGAAAATAAAATGAACACTTTATTAGTTGGTTTTTAAATGTGACAAGTAATTGTTAATTCATAACCAAATCAGTTTTTGACTCATCAGATATAAAGCCTTGATTCAGCCTGGTTAGGGGAGGGGAGTGCCTGAACCAAGCAATAATAAAATCCAAGTTGAATTCTTTTCCAGAATGTGCTGGAAATAGTTCTCTGATGATCTGTGTCTAAAGAGTCGTCCCATAAAAAAATGTGGAATTGATCCATAAACCTATGAGTGTATGTATGTTTAACCCCTTGATGGTTTCCACATCAGAGGAAATTTACCATTACCAAACACAATCACTTCCTCCTTCATAGAATTCACTTTTTTGTTAGAGCTAAAAGGACATTTATAGACTTTCCAATTAGTCTAACCCCTCATTTCATAGATGAGGGAAAGTAAGGTCCAGCAACATGAAATGTCTTGCCACATAATTGATAAAGTGGCAAAAATCTCCTGATGAAGCCTAGTGTTATCATGGTTACATTAGTTTTATACTTAGTAATTTTCACCTGTCTAGTTGCCCTTCTGCAAAACCAGTTTCCTTATTCTGTTCTTACTACCATCTCCACAGTCTAAAGTCTGCAAGGTTGATTTAATTTTTGACATATCTTAACAACTTCGTGTAATCACCAAATCTTGGTGAATCTTCATTATTCTTGAGTTGTTACAGTGGCTATCATGTATACTTAAAAAAATTATTTATTTTTAGTTTACAACATTTAGTTCCATAATCCCGTGAGTTTCAAATTTTCTCCCCCTCTCCCTCTTCCCCCACTCCCATGGTGGCATGCAATCAAATATAGGATCTACAAATGCCTTCACATTAAAAATCAGAAGTTGTAAAGGATTATAACCAATGGAATGAACAATGAGAAAGAAAAAAAAAAAAAGAGAGCAAGTTGTTTGCTTCAATCTGCATTCAGACCCTGTAGTTCTTTGGATGTGGATAGCCCTTTCCATCATATCATGTATACCTTTAATTACTTCCCACTCCTGTTAGTCTTGTGCCCAATTACTGAAGTGCCCCTCCAGAATCAGTTGACAACCATTTATTAAGCTCTTACTGTATGTAGGCACCGTATTAAATGCTGGGGACTCAAAGATGAACATTCCATCTTTCAAGGAGTTCATATTTTGATGGGAGCATAAAGCCTTGAAATATGTTTATGTAAGCTCTGTACAAAGTAGATGGAATGCAAGGCACTAAGAGCTGGGGGGAGTATTTCACTGAAGGTAAGATTTGAACTGAATATTCAAGTCAGAGAAGCTAAGTATTAGAAGTCAGGGGAAGCATTTCAGTGGTTGACTGGAGAAGGAATGTTTCATGCAAGGAACATCAAGCAGCCCTGTGTAGCTAGATGGTAAAACCCATGGAGGATAGTAAAGTAGGAAGGAGACAGGTTGTGAAGGACTTTCTATGCTAAACATGGTTCTATATATGATATGATTCCTAATGGTAATTGGTGAACCTGGATGACTGGGATGATGGTGGCGTCCTTAGCAGTAATAGGAGAGTTTGGAAGAGGGTAGGATTGAATCAACAAAACATTAAGCATCTGCTGTGTGTCAGGCACAGTGCTAAGTACTGGGGAAAAGGAAGGGCAAAAAATAGTCCTTGCTACTAAGACACTTATACAGTCTAATGGGAAAGAAGCAACTACATACAAACTGTATGTAAACAAAATATGCAGAGGATAAGTTGGAGAACTTCAGTGGAAGGAGGGCTGTTGCATTGAAGGGCTTCTTGCAGAAAGTAAGGTTTTTGTTGAAACTTGCCAAGAGGCAGGATGAGGCGGGAGATAATTCTGATTATGGGATACAACTAGTGAAAATGCCCAGAGTTGGGGAGATGGGTGTCTTGTTTGAGGAACAGCAGGCAGACCAGTGTCACTGGCCTCCAGGAACACCTTTGGGAAATTAAGTAGAATAAGACTGGAAAGGTAGGTAGGAGCCAGCTTATGAAGGGCTTTGAATGCCAAAGGGTTTTTACCTTTAATTCTGGAGCTGATAGGGAGCCAGAGAAGCTTATTGAATAGGGGAACGACATGATCAGACCTGAACTTTAAGATGGTCAGTTTGACAGCTGAGTAGAGATTGGACTAGAGTGCAGAAAACTTAAGGCAAGAAGACTAGGCTTTTGCAGGCTCTTTCAGTGGTCCAGGTGTGAGGTGATGAGGGCCTACACCAAGCCAGTGGCAATGTCATAGGAGAGGAGTGTATGCCAGAGAGATTAGGAGAGACTCGACAGATTTTGGTTCACAGATTGGATGTGGGGAGGATGAGAGTGAGAATTGAGGATGACTCCTGGGTTGCAAGCCTGAGAGACTGGGAGGATGGTGATATTCTCAGCAGGGAGAGGAAAGTTTGGGAGGGTTTGGAGAAAAAGAATGAGGACCATTTTAGGTATGTTCAATTCAAGATATCTAACAGGCAGCTGGAGATGCAGTCTGCTTCTGCTCCCCTGAACTTGTTTTCTTTCCTTTTAAACTAGCAAAACTTTGTTTTGCCCCACTGTCCTTGATTAGAGTTTTTGCCTTTGTGTGTGTATATTTGCTTTGGACCAATCTCATTTAAATTACTCTCTTGTTCCTCTCTTCTCCCTGTTCCATCCTGTTTTCCTGTTGAATGAAATGTATTTCTGTACCCAATTCTCTGTGTGTGCATATACATACATACATATATATATATTCTTTCCCCTTTTGACAAGTTCAGATGAGAAGGGGTTCAGGTATTCCTTTCTTGCTCTTTTTTTAAAAAATAATCTCTTCTACTTGTACAGCCAAATTACATAATATAATCTCCTCCAACTTCTACCATCCCCCACACGTATATTTCTTTTCTCCTTTTTAAGATCATCAGTGCATTAAAAAAAACACTCCCAGACTATCTTATTTGACTCCCTCTATAATGCTGCTACTGCTATGTTCCTGAGGGGACAGAAGTATCATCTTCCCATATTAGATATGGGATATATAAGCATCTTATCCTTGTTTAATCCCACATAATCACTCATTTTTGTTTTCTTGACTACAGTGTTCATATTTCAAAGTTTAGATATAACTGGTCTTTTCATCAGGAATGCTTAGAAGTTTTCTCAATCATTAAAGGTACACTCTTTGCCCTGTAGGTTATACTCAGTTTTGCTGATTAAGTTATTGATTGTAAACCTGTATCTTTCGCCTTCTGTAATACTGTATTTCAAACTCTTTGCTGCTTTATAGTGGTGGCTGCTAAATCTTATGTGACCTTGACTGTAACTTTCTGGCACTTGAATTCTTTCTGACTCCTTCCAGCATTTTTTCTTTAACCTGGAAGTTCTAGATTTTGGCTATAATGTTCCTGGGAATTTTTATTTTGGAAATATTTTATTATTTCTTATTGCCTCAGGGAATCATTAAATTCAATCTGGTCCATTCTAATTTTTGAGAAATCTGTTGCTTGGGTAAGGTTTTGTATGTTTTGTGCCAAACAGTTAATGAGGTGAGGTAGGGCAATCGTGTTTAGTTACTTATAAATACCTTTGCTATGGCCAAAAAAATGTATCCCCTCATAGCCAGCCTCCTGGTGATGAACCTCTTCTTTACCCAAGATTTACATCTGTGTTGAATATGAGTATGCACACTGTTAAAGTCATAGATCTTTTAGAGTATGGAAGGCCTAAAACAGTGTTTCTTAATCAGTGGTTTGACCAGGGGCCCAGCAACTGCAGATCTATTTTTTCCCCCTTGTCCAGCAAGTTACTAAACTGCCTATCATGTTAGATAAGCTATGAAATCCTCTCCCCCCTAAAACCCTAAACTCTCAAATCTTAGAGCTAAAGTATGCCTGTTGAGAAAGAGAGATTTGGTTTCCTGGATTATATTGTGTTTTATCTAGTAAATGAGGCTACAGCAAAATCTTAAAAATCTCTACTCAGAAACCCTAAACATAGATTCTCCACAAATTTGACATGGACAATTTCACATCATCAGGAAGTGGGGAGGAAGGTGGTAAAGTGCCTCTTTTTGGGACTACAATCTAATTGGGGAATTCTACCTCATAAATGAAGAATAAGAACACTCATGAAGCAAGTTTCCAAATGAAGATGGCATATTTGTCTTTCCAGCAGCTAACAGGCTGAGTTGACTTCTGTGACTTAAAATCAAAAAGGGTATTTTTTATGAGTTGGAGTAAATACTGGAATAGTTTTCAGTTAACCTAAAGCTATATAAATTATAGTAATGATCTCCAAACTTGTCTTTGTGCCTCTAGGTTTTTTTTTTTTTTTGCTTTTTGGAGGGCAATCAGGGTTAAATGACTTACCCAAGGTCACATGGCTAATAAGTGTTAAATGTCTGAGGCCGGACTTGAACTCAGGTCCTCCTGACTCCAGGGCCAGTGCTCTATTCACTGCACTACCTAGCCGCCCCTCTAGTTTTTATTGTATATACTGATAGTAATGTTACCATAGAGTAGTCCTTAAGGGCCACCTCATTCATCAGATGCTACTCAGCAATTTACAGTTACTTCCTATTGGTGCATGAAGTCCTACTTCCTCTACATAGTGTCACCCATTTATTTGTCTTGTCTTTTCTCACTTGTACTCCAAAAGTTCATGAGGCCAGATTCAGTACTGGGGGCCTGACCTGAAAAAGGTACCTTTCCCCCCTTAGCTCATTCATTGTCTCCAACCTGGAGTTTTACTGCAGGGAAATCTCCAGAATGGAGCTTAGGTGTGACTCATATCTATATTTCCCTAGATGTAGATAATAAGGTTCCTGCTTACCATACAGGGACTTAATATACACTGTTCTTGAGTACAGGGTAGAGGAGAGTCTCTGTTTCACCCACTGCAGAAGATTTATGACAGAGGGCACAAAAAGGAGTGAACAAAACATTCAGAATAACTCACCAGACTTACCCTAGAAGGTAAAGATATTCTGAGATTGCTAAATGAGAATTCCCCATTCGCCCAGAATGTGTACTGTCCAAGCAGCTCCCAGATAGAGTATAGGAAATTGGTAAATTCTAGATCCCCTGGACCCCTTGGCTTCTGGACTCCAGCAGCAAGGGATGGCATTTGTGGTGGTCATCTTCTTTCTCCAAGGAGTGCCTTGTTGAAGAAATCTCCCTCTAGGTCTGGTCTGAATACCTGAACTCGAGTTCCCAAATTTGGGATTACACACAAGTTAACTCACTAGACTGAGAAAATCCATTCAGAATCAATTGCTTTTTGCCTCCTGAAAGCACTTGTCTACTTCTACCACATGCTTCTGAAGTGTCTTAGCAATACCCTGGCTTCTTTCATATCTTGGACACGGGAAATAGAGTTTTAGGAGATCTCTAGACTCTGACCTATGCTTAGAAAGGGAAACAGAGGTAGCAGGCAGCTAGGAATTGAAAGTTAGGAATTTCAGCTTTGCCATGTACTGAAGAATGAGGGGAAATGCCCTTCTCCCCCACCTGCTTATTATTCAAATCTGGAAGTTTAGAGGAGAAAAAGGATGGAAAGTCCAAGCCCATTGAGTGGTAAGGATTTCACTGTACTATGCCTGGTCTCAGTCTACTGTACCAACTTCCTGGTTGCCACCCAATCACCTTTTCCAAGTCCAAGAGCTGTAATCAACACAACTGTACCTGACAACGACATTCAGTGTTAATAGTTGCTTCAGCACTCCAGTCACCATTGTTTGACTTGTCTCTCCAAAACCTGGCTTCCTTAACACTCCCTTCATGTTGCCTTCCCCTCTTAGAATATAAGCTCTTCCAAGTAACTAACATGGTACTTGGCATGTAGCAGATGCTTAATATTTTTTCATTCCTTTTACATACCAGAAGGGAGGTAGGCTTTTCAAAAGCCACACATCAGCCAGTTCTTTGGAGGCAGTCCTAATCTCCAAAAGTCAGTTCTCCCATCCACCTTCCCCTACCTTACAAGTGGACTTACAGCAAAGCTTGACACATCCCGGGCTCTGGGGCACAAGCATGGTATTTCCATAATAATGTTATGAATTTTCAGGTTTGAGTATTGACATTCAGTTGTATGCCCCAAGATACTGGTTTTAGGTTTTGACTTTGGCTAAGGGAAGTGTCTGTCACTGAGGGGTGCTTGTCTCTGCCTCTGCTGAAGCCAGCTGTACTTACTCTCTGGTTCCCTTGGTGAAGGATCAGGTGCTGTGGGTGCCATGATGTCTGGACAGATAGTTTTCCCACCATCATCCCCTTGTCAAAGCAAAGCAAATTACAAGATCAAATAGATTGTCAAATATAATTGTGGTATAGTTAAAATTTTATAAAATAACTTGTTTAGGCAGTAGTTTCAAAATCTTGCAGTTGGAATGAAGATTACCTCAACTGACACACCACATTCTGACTAGGATCACAGAATTTTAAAAACATTTTTATATTGCCTAGATGGTCCCCTATAATACTGTCCCATCTCACTCCTAAAGAATCAACCTATATAAGTTTTTGTACAAAAAAAGAGGAAAGGAGGCTAGGTGGCGCAGTGAATAGAGCACCAGCCCTGGAGTCAGGAGGACCTGAGTTCAAAACCAACCTCAGACACTTAACACAAAAAAACTAGCCGTGTGACCTTGGGCAAGTCACTTAACCCCAATTGCCCTACCTTACCACCTCAAAAAAAACCCCCAAAAATCCAGCATCTGTGGACCTTGACTTCTGTAAAGGAATAGGAGATAGATATCTCCTCACTTCTCTTTGGATCCAAATTTGTTTTCTGTAATTTGACATTATTTTGTTTTGGGGGGTTGTTGGTCATGGTGTAGTTTTTCTGGTTCTGCTTACTTGACTGTGCATCAGTTCCTGTTGTTTTTCCATGCTTCTCTTCATTTATCATGTTGGGTTCTTAGCACAGTAATATTCCACTGCATCCAGGAACCATACCTTGTCCAGCCAGACTGCAGTTGTTGGGAAGCTTGTTTCTAGTTATTTACAGTCACAACATAGGTTGATACATTTTGGTGTATATGGAACCTTTCTTTTTGGTCACTGACCTCTGTGGGATCTATGCCTAGCAGTAGAATCTCTAGTTCAAAGAAAGGCAAATTCTGAACTGCTTTCCAGAATAGTTGTATTGATTCACAGGTCCATCAACAATGCACTAGCATGCCTATCTTCCTGTAACTCCTCCAACACTATTTGAGTCATTTTCACCAATATGCTGGATGGGAGGTGAAACCTTAGTCTGCATTGGGAAATATTAGTTCCTATCCTTTGACCCCTTTTCTATTTGGCAACAGCTTTCTGATCATTTATTTCTCTTAGTTGTCTTCATATCTTAGAAATCAAAACTCTTTGCAGGAATATCTTATAAAATTTTTCCCTGAATAACTGCCTCCCTCATGCTACATGCATTTTTTGTTTTTGTTTGAAAAAGCCTTTCAGTCTCACGTGAAAAAAAATTAACTATTTTGTAATCGTCTCTAGACCATAGAATATTAAAAGCTGAAAGGACTATGAGAACTGTCCAGTGGAATCTCCTAATTTTACATGTAAAGAATCTCAGTCTGAGGAGTTTAAGTGACTTGCCTAAAATTATAAGCACCAAGCAGCAGAACTAGATTTCAAATCTAGGTCCTTTGACTCCAAATCCTGTGCTCTTTCCAGTACACTAAACTGCCATGCAAGGTGACTTTTTCTTTAAGAGTCAGGGTGAAAATCTAAAGTAAATTGTTATTTCTCAGCAAATGAGAAAAACAAACTGTTGAGTGGTGGGTTGTTTCCTTATTGAATAGCTGTGAATATATTTGCTTTTTAAATTTTACAGTCATTTTTTGATATAGCCCATCTGTCCCCCATAGAATCCCAAGAAACAAAGAAAGCCTCTTGCGCAAAATCCATTCCTAGGTTCACTTCTTCAACTTTTCACTCCCATAGTCCCATACCAGAGGGCAGTGTTTCATCTTCTCTTCTCCCAAATCAGTTTTAGTTATTGTCCTCAATTCTAGTTTAGCTGCTTAAATATTTTCACTGGTGACAGTCAAGGTGAATCCTGTGTTTTGGCTCACTCTTGGATTTGGAGTTACTCCTGGTGCTGCCATTTACCACCTATGTCAAAACACTTAAACTATCTTTGCTCCATTTGTCTCATCATATAAAATGAAGGGGTTGGGCTTGAGCTGGAAAGGAACTTAGAGATCATTTTATTCAGCCCCTTGATTTTTAGTGGCTTGACCAAGTCTGGGATTGAAGCTAGATTCTCTGTTAAGATCAGTGTCCTCTGCCTCTCAGTGCCATTTTAAAACGTGGATTAGAGAATGCTTATTCTCCACTTTTTGACCTTACCCACACCCAATGTGTTTGTTCTAGAAAGGGGGATAAATTACCCTTTAGAGTCTGTCATCATTTCCCTAGAGATCTCCCAATCTTCTTCATGAGGTCTGAGAAGGGTAAGAATTTTTCCCATTGTGTGTGTGGGGGGGAACCTACATATTTTGTAAGATTTGGGGCTCTAGTATATCCTAAAGTCTCTTTTCTCCTTCCACCCTTTGGCCATATACATGAAAAAATAGCTCAAATACATATTTGATCACTGAAAACAATTTTAAATATGGCTCATTTCATACATAAATAAGTCCAGGAAATATTTTCTTAATTTAAGGTCCTCCATAATTTGGTCCAATTTACCTAGTCAATTTTTACTACTACACCCCAATACTTATAACCTATCCTTCCTATTCCACCCCCTCCCCATATACCGCCCCCCCAAATCATTCCTAACTGCCTTTCCTCTTTCTGTTCCCTTCACCTGGAATGTCCTTCCCTCTCTTCTCCATTTATCTATATCCAAGTGATGTTCAGTGTCCAACTCCCATTCCCATAGCACTTAGCATTATTAGGCAAATGGAAGAGCACAGAATTAATTACTGAACTAGCACAGTTGAAACCTTGCCTGTCAAGATGGTGCTCTCACCAGTGTGGCTAGCTTATGTTTCTTTCGAGCATGAGTTGTTTGATGGAAAATAAGATGTGAGCTCTGACCAAAGGCTTTCCCACATTCATTACATCGATAGGGCTTCTCCCCGGTGTGGATTCTCTGATGGACAATAAGATAGGAACTACAGCTGAAGGCTTTCCCACATTCATTACATTCATAGGGCTTCTCCCCAGTGTGGATTCTCTGATGGACAATGAGGCGTGAACTTCTACTGAAGGTTTTCCCACATTCCTGACATTCATAGGGTTTCTCCCCAGTGTGGACTCCCTGATGGACAATTAGGCTTGAGCCCTGACTGAACATTTTCCCACACACATTACATTTATAGGGTTTTTCTCCAGTATGGATTCTATGATGTCGTATAAGGTGTGAACTCCTCGTGAAGGCTCTCCCACACTCCTGACATTCATAAGGTTTCTCCCCAGTGTGGACCCTTTGATGTACAATAAGGGTAGAGCTCTGACTGAAGGCTTTCCCGCATTCATCACATGAATAAGCATTCTGGATTCTCTTGTGTGTAGCAAGTTTTGAGCCAAGATTGAAACTTCCCCCCAGTTTTTCACAGTTCTGGCTTTTTTCTCCTGAGGAGCTTGTCTTATCTTTGTCCATAATTCTTTGGAAATCTTGGTTCTCTTCCTTTACTATCTTCCGTGTAGGGATTATTAGTTGCCTCACTTCTCCATGTTCCCCTTCACAAGCTTTTATAAACCCAGATCCCAGGGGAATATCTTGCTGGAGTCTTCCTGATGTCACTGAATGGGATCCTTTTTCTTCAGAGATTTCATCACTTCCAGGTATGATCTTAACACCTGACACAAAATAAATTACAAAAAAATTAAATCCTCATCTGAATTACAGTCCTATGGCCTGGAGGGTGATTCTGGTTCTCAAAGACCACAGCAAGGGAGCACTAGCTCTGGTGGGTCCTGCCAAGCTAGGAAGGCTTCAGCTATGGGTTTCTATGACCCAACGTCTAATTGTCATTATCAGGGTGGCCACAAGGTGATGAATTTTTATAGCTATAGAAATTCCCAATGACTATCAATGAAATTGTAGAAAGGTTCTGGTATGTATTTTTGAAGTATATATGTTGACAAAATGAAAGGTAAGTGAAGTATTTCATACTGACACATCGCTTCCCACACAACAATATAAAGCAGGCAGTACAATTATTTTCATTTCTGTAGATTTATAGGTGAGGAAACTGAAGCTCCTAGATGTAATCTGTCCAGAGTCACACAACTAAGTATATGGTTTGAGTGGAGGAGATTTGAATATTGGGGTTTTTGTAGGAGCGGTATCCTAAGGCCCTGCCCTATGCAGATTTCCTTAGAAGTTATTATAACCACCCCAGGTTTAGTTGGCTCAGGGGACTAAGGCTTAAGCTGCTGAAATGGATTCCTGGTTATCTAGGCAAAAAAAGCCACAGGGAACTCTAACTGGGCTGTGATGTTTGACTGGTAGACTACCGTGGGCTATACACAGAGAGCTAGGGAACACTGCTCAGCTTAATCATTGTCCTGGCTGAACTTCCTTGTTGAATATTCTTCTTCTGCTGTGGCTAACTAAATCTCTTACTAACTGCTAAATGTCCTGCGAGTGTCACTTTATTCCAATCTCAAACTTAAGACTACCAAGAGTAGTTTAGAAAAGCCTAAGTCATGGCTTATGACCATAGAGGTATGGTGGGGAAGAGAGAAACAAGTAGGGGGGAGCGGAGATGGCATCGACAAATGACGAAACCCCCAATGAAGGTTACTGTAGAGACAAGCCAAGAACAAATATGACATTCAAGGAGTGAGGAGGTTTTGAGACACACATTAGGTGAAAGCTAAGTACACTGAATGAAAGAAATCAACTGAAGGTGAAATTGGTGAACAAATATTTACTAAGATACTATTATGTGCAGTGCACTGGAAAGAATACAAAAATGCTCAAGATATAGTCCCTGCTCTTAGAAACTAATTTGCTTTGAAACCGGTTTCTAAATTCAGAAGACAGTTTTTTAAATGGTCAGACATGTTTTGAACAGAGGCTTTAGTGCCCCCATCAAAGGAGGAGGGTTCTCAGGCAAGGCAGAGGATCTTTAAGAGGTCTCTCAATCCCCATTTCTGGGAACCTGAGCCAGCAGTGTAGTGTGGGAGGGTAGGGGAGTGTAGGTGGAAAGGAGTAAGAAAATGAGGTAGGACGGGGCTACATTTGAAGGTGTGATTTTTAGGACTGCTAAACTGGAGGAGGCAGGCAGTCAAGGAGTGTTGCCTAACACTTCCTTATATCTCTTCAAAAGAATGTGCTTAAAAGATACAATTTAATACAAAAGCTCAAACCTGTGAATTCGCATTTTACCATCAAATGGTTATTATAAAAAATACTAGGCACCATGACTGCATGGTGGGTGAAGTCCTAGCCTGAAGCCTAGTATCTGTCAAGTCTTGATATATACACGTATAAAGATACTACAATTGAGGCTAGTGTCAAGGTATCAAGAATAATATAAACAATAAAAGACAGAGTTTAGAACAGAGGTCAGCAAAAAAATGGTAAGAAGACCAAATCTGGCCTGCCACAAGTTAAGAATGGTTTTTACATTTTAAAATAAAGGTTTATTATTTTATTTGAAATTGTAAAATGACTGGCAGGATTTGGCCCTCTGTTAGTAATTTGCCTGGACTGAAAGGTAAAGAAAAGACTTTGAGGGGTGGCTAGGTGGCACAGTGAATAGAGTGCCCGCCCTGGAGTCAGGAGGACCTGAATTTAAATCTGGACTCAGACATTTAGTGTGTCCTTGGGCAAGTCACTTAACCCCAATTGCCCTGCCTTCCCCCCTCCAAAAAAGCAAAAAACAAAACAAAACAAAAAAAACCAAAAAACTTTCAGTGGAGGCCTCCTAGAAAAGGAAGGAATCATGAATTTAGACCTGGGAAAGGCCTTAAGGGCCAGCTAGTCCAAGCCCTTCATTTTACATATGAGAAAACCAGAGTGACTTGCACAAGGATACACAAGGAATAAGTACCAAAGTCAGCATCTGAAGCCAGTGCCTATGAATCCAAATCTGACATTCTTTCCATTGCACCATTATGCCTCATCTTCAGCTGCCTAAGTCAAATGCCCATTCCTCCAACAGCCCATGGACAGTTGTAATTATGTGGATTTAGAAAAATAGCAGCCACAAATCAAGGCAGGCAGGATTTCTTCTCTTCTAAAATTCTGCAACCCTGACACTCTTTCCCTCCTACTCACTCCCAAACAAGTCTAAAGCAAAAAGATGAATGGAAATCATATCTTAAAAGATGGGATTGTGGGTATTGCTTAATACTGATGTTGGGATCTGGGAAGAAATGATTTGAACTGGAAAAGATATCTGGTTCAGGAGTATAGAAAAGTCCCCCAGAAGAGATGTTTTCTTGGGAGTCCTTGGATTGGAGGAGGAGGTGGAGAAAAGGAAGGGGAGACCACTCCTTCCTAAACCTAGAACAACAAAGAAGGTTCCCCATTCTAGACAATTGGGATGACAGGAAAGGTGAACCCCTAGCCCTAGCATGAAGATAGAGCAAAATTTCAAAAGAAACAGGAACCTCTCACAGGAACCAGGCATTCCAGGTGGTCCTTAATCTGGCCTAAATCTACTTTTTCAGTTCTATTCCCTTATAGGACCTAATTAATGGCTACCTGAACATACCTAGCACATTCCTGGTTCCATGCCTCTGTTCATACTGTTCCATGTATCTAAAATGCTCTATTTTTCCCTTCTCCTTTTCTTTTTCACAGCCCAGAACTCAAATCTTACCATCTTTACCTAGCCTTTCCTGACCCTAGCCCACAGCAACCTCTCCTTCCTTGGAACTTCAAAACACTAACTGTATCACTTCACACATCATATACTGCCTTCTACATTCTAAGATCTCTTTTAGCTCTTGCCATTCTATGTTCTAAGGTCCCTTTGAGCTCTACCTAGGGACATATGGAGATTTGGGACTTGGTCAGAAGCCTAAGGTGTGTCAACTCCCTGAGTGAAGGAACTGTATCTTAACACTGATTTATAATCACATCAACATCTAGTACAATGCCTTGTACATGGTACAATAATGTAATTGCAGAAATAAATAACAATTGGTTGACTGGGTGACATATTGTTCATCTTTGTAGACAAAGTGACCTCAAGACTGATTCTGAAGCTGATAAATGAAAATTCCGTCCAGTCAATCAGTAACTATTTATCAGTGGCCTATTGTGTGCTAGGCACTAGAGAAACAAAAGGAAAAGTGAAAGTCCCTGCCCTCAAGGAGCTTACATCCTATTGGGAGAGAGAAAATCTGCACGTGTAATTAAATATAAACTACCATGTTTCCCCGATAATAAGACACTGTCTTATTATTTTTTTTAGACAGAAAAACACCAGAGGGCTTATTTTCAGGGGAGGGCTTATTTTAATGAACATTGACAGCAATTTTAATAAACAGGTAAATGTGAACAAAAAAATGTGCCTTTATTCAATAAGCAAATCACTGGGGAAGAACAGGATGACGCACTCACTGCTGCAGCTCTGATTGGATGCAGCTCGGAGCGTGGCGGGCGTTTCCCGGTGGGGGGGGGTGCATACAGAGGGTACCGTAATGTAGCATGTAGCGCAGGGGATCACCTTCACTACAGTAGCAATCTCAATAGGGCTTATTTTCGGGGGAGAGCTTATTTTAGAGGAATCTTACACAGTAAGGGGAGGGCTTATTTTCGGGATAGGTCTTATTATCGGGGAAACACGGTATAACCAAAGTAATATCAGGAGGAACTAGCTAGGCATAACAGGGTGAGAATCAGAGAAGGCCTCATATGAGAAAAAATTTCAGAGACCCTGCAGACAATAAAGATGAAAAGAAGCAAGAAAAAAGGAAACTCTCAGTCATGGGAAAGATCTTACCCAGGGAGGCGATGCTCCTGTGATTTCGGTCCCTGTGTCTGGTGATCACAGTAGGTAGCAGAGAAGTTCCAGTAGATGAGTAGTTGTTGGGTGACATCAGATTTGACACCCTGGCTTTTCCCAGAGGAACTTTTTTCCCCCAGGGTACTTCTAGTCTCTCGATAGGGGTTGAGACCTGGAGGCACATATTTATGGTTAGACTCATGACAGAAAGACACAAGAGAGATCAAACTCAGTACTCTTCCTCCCACTCACTCCCTTGGCACATCTTACTCTGGCTCTGGGGTGCTCTCCCACAAGAATTCACTTTCTGAATATCTGGTGAACTTTTCAGTGATAATTAATTTGGATAAAACAGGTAGGGCCTGACTGCCTACAGATCAATTTATAGAAGAGTCCTTCCTGAGATCTGAAGTCATACAGCTCACAGTGGGAGAGAAATAAGAACAGAGACCTTGATCTTCTTATTAATATTTGAACTCTCTACCTTACAAGGTTTGTGAGAAAATCACTTTGGAAACTGTAACAACTGAAAACTGTTACTGTTGAATAAGTGGGGGGTGGGATAGGAGGGAGGGAAATATAGTTAGTCTTTCACAATATAACTACTATGGAAACGTTTTGTGTAACTACATATGTACAACCTATATTGAATTGCTTACTTCCTAGTGGGGGTGGGTGAGGAGGGAAGAAGGGAACGAATCTGGAAATCAAAGTTTTAAAAATAAATGTTAAAAAAAATTATTTTTACATGCAACTGAGAAATAAGACATACAGGAACTGGGGTATAGAAATCCATATTGCCCTACTAGAAAATTAGAGGGGGTTGTGGGAAGATGTAAGAGAGGGCAGATTGGGGGAAGAGTTATTCAGTAGGCTCTGTATCTTGGGGTGGGGGTGGGAGGTAGAAGAAAGACAGGGAGAAAATTTGTAACTCAATCTTGTGGAAATGAATGTTGAAAATTAAAAATAATTTTTAAAAAATGTACAAAAAAGAAAAATAGCATTTTTACACTTAAGAATCTACTAGCAAAGAAAAAGAATTTGACTTGTTACATAAAGTTGCTTGCAAATGGATTAATCACATGTTTATTAAAAGACATAAAAAAAGAAAATCTAACAATTTAAAAATTTTAAAAAAGACAATTTTTACTATTATTATAGGTTATAGGAAACTTTGTCTAAATTTCAGTAGAAGGTATGAGGGCAGTGTGGAAAACCCATGAACTACATTCAACTTGTCCCCACAAATCTAAATCCTGTGAACTACAGCATGACAACCTGGATGCTATTTCAGTAAGGAAGCATTTCCATTACATTGCTGATAGTTAAGGGCTCCAACACTGACAAGAGAACAGGGGTAGATGACTTGAGATTTCTGTTTTTAACCATCCCTCTCTCCCTCCTCCTATGGGCCAGACCAGGGGTGGGGAACCTGTGGCCTTAAGACCACATGTGGTCTTCTAAATCCTCAAGTTTGGCCTTTTGTCAGAATTTGTATTTTACAGAACAAATTAAAGGATTTGGATTCAGTCAATAGGCTACACTTAAGGATTCAGAAGGCCACCTGTGGCCTTAAGGTGGCAGGTTCCCCACCCCTGGGCCAGACCCTACATCCCATTTTTTATTTTCTGTCCTAATCCACCAACGCCAACTTAAAAATCTTCCCCTATAACCACAGCCCCAGTGTATTCATACAGGTTTGCTACCTGACCCCAAGTATCTTCATCTTCTTCCTCCTCCTTTATTGACATATGGTCCAAAGGATCCAGACCTGTTACTTTTTTCTCCTTTGTGGTCATCCTCCTTACTCAAGGAATGGCCTCTGTACTTTTCCTCCCACTCACTCCTCTGGCCTCCTGGGATCTGGTTGGTGGAGATCAACTCTTGTCTGACTTTTACTTCCCTGAAAATTCTTAGAGTTGGAATCATCTACTGAGACATAAAAAGTCATTGTTAACATAAGAGAAACGAACTGATTCCAAAGAGCTGAGTTCTAGGACAATAAAGATCACTCACCAGGGCCTAGCCGGTAAAGCAAAATTCCAAGAAAGGACAGAACACTCCCCACAATGCTCACTTGTGAAGAGATGCCTTTTCCACATAAATGCATATATAGCCAATCCAATCTTGTCAGCTTTTAAGTGCTTACTATGTGGAAGGCACTAGGTTGGGCAATGAGGATATAGCATACAAAAAGAAAAATAAAGAGAAGGGGGATAAAGTGCCAAGTGGGGGAAACAGCAAATAAGCCAGTATGGCTGGAACATGGCATCCGTGAAAGGGAATACTGTTCAAAAGAATGTGGAAAAGTCCCTTGGGGAGCCATGACTTGCAACTTCCTAAATTGTGGGATTTGAAGAAGATGGGGAAACAGCACATTCCTAAATCTAGAATCACAAGGAAGACTTCCCATTCTCGAGAAGTAGGTGGATGAGGAAGGTGAGCCCTCAGGTCCAGTCTGGAAAAGTAGCCTGGAGTCAGATGTAAAAGGCAAGCTGAGGAACCTCTTATAGATAACAGGGAAGCATTGAAGCTTCTTGAGTAGCAAGAATAATAAGGTCTGATTTTTTTTTTTGCTTTTTAGAGGGCATTTGGGGTTAAGTGACTTGCCCAAAATCACATGGCTAGTTTTTGTGTTAAGTGTCTGGGGCCAGATTTGAACTCAGGCACTCCTGACTCCAGGGCAGGTGCTCTATTCACTGCGCCACCTAGCCACCCTAGTCTGATGTGTTTTTGTTTTTTTATTTTTGCTTTTTTTTGGAGGGTTAAGTGACTTGCCCAAGGTCACACGGCTAGCTTTTGTGTTAAGTGTCTGAGGCTGGATTTGAACTCAGGTCCTACTGACTCCAGGGCAGGTTCTCTATTCACTGCACCACCTAATCGCCCTAGTCTGATTTGGTTTTTAAGAAGATTCTGGCAGCTGTGTGGAGGACAGAATGGACATGGGAGAGACTATAACCTGAGAGTCCAATTAGGAAGTTGTTGCAGAAGTTCTGATGAGTGAGGATAAGAGCCTGAACTAGTAGTGGCCTTTGAGTGAGGGAAAGATGTGAGAGAAAAAAGAGCATGGACAAGATAACTGGATATGAGGTGCAGATGGGGAGGGGCAGAGAGGAATATAAAGAATGTAAGGTAGGAGTAAAGAATGACTGAGGTTGTGAAACCGATGGTGCCCTTAATAGGAATAAGGAAGTCTGGAGGAGTGTGTGGGAAATCCAGATGCAGATGTCCAACAGGTAGTCAATGCTGCTAGGGCTGGATATAATAATAATAACATTTATGTAACACTTAAAAGATCTGCAGAGCACTTTAGGAATATCTCATTTTATCCTTTACTACCCTGGGACAAAGGTGCTGTTATTGTTCACATTTTATGGATAAGGAAAATGACTTGCCCAGGATTAGCCAGCTAATAAGTGTCTGAGGCTTGACTTGAACTGAGGTCTTCCTGACTCCATGTTCATGCACCCCCTAGCAGCCTCATAGATCTGAATGTCTTCTTTATAGAGACTATAACTAAATCCATGAGAGGTATGGCATTCCCAAAGAAAGAAGGCAGAAGGTGGTCCAGGACAGAGCTTTGGGAGATACTTACATATAGCAGGAGACCGAGGAGTGATTAGAGAGGGAGGAAAACCAGGAGAGAACAGCATCACTGAAGCCCAGAGAGGAGAAAGTACCCAGTAGATGGGAGTATGTCTTCAGCCCCTAGGGATAAGGGTAGAGGCTGATGCACAAAGGAGGACTGAGATGTGCAGGTGCTGAACTCTCTGGAGACTAGATAACTACAGACATGATGGGACTGGATCTCAGTCTGTAATATCATCTGTAAAACTGTTGTTTTGACTCTTTGTGACCCTGTGGATCATACTGTCCATGGGGTTTTCTTGGCAAAGTTACTGGAGTGGTTTGCCATTTTTTTTCTCCAGGGGATTAAGGCAAACAGAGGTTAAGTCACACAGCTAATACCTATCTAAAGGTTGGATTTGAACTCAGGTCTTCCTGACTCCATGCCCCATAATCTACTCATTGAGCCACCTAGTTGCCTCCATCTGTAAAATTAGAATAATACTTTCAATGCCTATCTCACAGCATCGTGACAGAAGCACTCCTTAAACCTCAAAGTGCTGGACTCTAGTCAGAATAACCACTTTCGACACCACAGTTGCGTGATATGTGGCCAGTCACTTCATCTCTCAGTTCTCCCCAGGCAACAGTCAGAAAATTGTGAAAGAGTTACTAATCTGCATGGGAAAAGGGCATTTCCTCACCAGGGAGATATCCTACACCAATAAAACCATGGGTCCTGACAAAAAAAAACAACAACACATAAAACCAGATTGCTAACAAGGATGTTTTCGGTAAACCCAAAGTTTTGATGAGAGCTGTCTGGCCCTGGGAGACCGGGACCTCTGAGAAGCTTCTGATACATGAAGACTTTTTAGTCTGGCGTTGTTTGGTCAGAGAAAACCCACCTCAAGGAGCTGCGCCTAAGAAAACTTAAAGAGTAAATGTGCTCTGAATTAGATTTCCCTCTACAGGAAAAAAAAATGATCTGAAACAGTCCTAACACTTGTATCCCATCTTACTGCATCAAGAAATCAGAGTGCTTCCCCTGCTAATCTCATTAGGTCCTCTACCATGAGACCATCCTGGTAGGTCATCGATGATTACTGGCCCTATTCTGGGATCTGGGGATCGGAGGCTTTCACTTAATCCCGTCCTCACCATGGGGGCAGGGGGCGGCATATAGGAGAGGAGAGAGCAGAGGAAAGGAGGGGGGAGTAGAAGAGAGAAGAGAGCAGAGAGGAGGGGGCGGACAGAGAGAGACAAGCAGGGCGGTGGGGGCAGGGGACAGCTGGCCTCTCCCGCAGGAGGGGCTCGAGCCCGGCGGGGAGGGTCGCCCGGAGCCCGCGCTGGGAGAGCCCTCCCCGCTCCCCCAGCCCGCCTCACCGAGGAAGAGGAGCGCCAGCCGGCCTGGGGCCGATCCGCCCAGTTCCGGGACAGCGAGCGGGCAGGCGACCTGAGCTCAGGGAGCCAACAGCCCAGCCCGAGCTTGCCACCTCCGCCGCCCGAGAGGACAATGGCCCCTTCCGAACCCGGGCGAACCTGGACTTCCTCTTCCTCTCTAGGCTGCCCGGAGGCCTCCGCGTCTCGGTGGTCTGCCCGTCTTCACCCTAGCCTTGCTGGTGGGACACAAGGTGACGTAAGAGGCTGAGCCCTTCGATCACCTAGTAGGTCGGATGGACCAGCACTTGGCTTTGTTATTATGGCTTCCTAGGATAATGAAAAGACAGCTAGATGGCCTAAAGGCAGGAACACTCCCTTCTGAGTTCAGATCCAACCTGAGACACGTGTGACCCTGGGCAAGTCACTTAACCCTGTTTGCCAGTTTCCTCATCTGTAAAATTACCTGGAGAAGGAAATGGCAAACCACTGCAGAATCTCCGTGAAGGCAACCCGCTTGCGTTACAGAGTCAAATCCAACTTAACCAGGTGTAACAAAATCGCTGGAAGGGGAGTCAGGGGACCTGGATTTTGACTGACTATCTGGTCCTGTAGACTAAAGCAAACTGCTTTTGCTCCTTGGGTCTCAGGTTTGGTTTTTTTCCCCTCTATTTTAATTCCCTATTCCTATTTTAAAATAGGCATGCTAGACTTCTCTCTGAGGTCTCTTTCAATTCTGTTCCAATCTTGGTCCTTAAGATTCAAACCTGTCTCCCCACTCCAAATCCAGTGTGCTCTGTATGCCAGCCACCTCACTCATTATGAAGAAAGCATCACAGAATGTTAGAGACAGAATGGCCCTCAGAGGTCTGATTCTCTTACTTTACAAGTGAGGAAACGTGGCCAGAAGGATGCCCTGCTCAAAGTCACACAGGTATGAGTGATGACAGGACTTGATCCCCAGACTCCTGACTTGTACCCAGTGCTCTTCCTGTAAGCACCCAGCCACCTTGTATATATCCCTATGCACCCCCATAGCAGTACCCAACACTTAGCAGGTGCTCAGTAAACAAAGGACTAGGCCACTCTCACTTGAAGATGATGATGCACTTAATTGAAAATATTTTAAAAGTGTATGTTATGCAAATACCTGTTTTGGATTCTGGGAGTATGAAGATGAAGAAATCTTCTCTGCCCTCAAGGAACCATGGTTGTGTCACTTCTCTGGCTTCAGTCGTTCCATTGTTTTTGAGCACCTGCTATGACCTTTCAGCACTAAAATTTTGACCTCTGTTTTCAGTTCTCATCTTGGCTCTTCCATTATCAACTATGTGATCAAGCAAGTCCCTCACCCTCTTTGAACCTGTCTTCTTATCTGTAAAATGAGAATACCTGCCCTGCCTGTTTCACAGGACTGCTGTAACAATCAAATGAGATCACAAAAGGGAAAGTACTCAGTTAATCCAAGTGAAAAAACTCAAGATGGCATTATATTAAAATCTTCCTAGTACTCAACTTTTATAAAATACTTTGCTAGTGAAGGCTGTGTGGCAATATGTTTATACCTTTCCTTGCTTCCATAACCATGTTATCATGAAATTCCTTCATAATCCAAAAGTTACCAATATTTTAAACACAAAAATAAATTATCAGAAAGGAAAGAAGTTAGAATAGTTTCAGAGAACAACGTGGTGTAATGAAGGACTAGAGGGACCTGGAACTCATATCCTGACTCTCAAACCCACTAGCATGTGACCCTGGGCAAATCACTTCATCCTCTATTTTGAGGAAATAGTGTAAAGTAGGGATAGTCATTATATTACCTTCCTTACAGTTGTGAGAATTTTGTAAATCTTAAAAGTTCAGTGGAAATTATGCTTATTAAGAAAAATAATCCAGAATGCAGCAGTGGAAGAGATCCAAGCTGTGATCAGAAGTCTCAAAGATTCTATTCTTTTACTGGGACCAATCAAAATAAAAGAATATTTGTGTCTCAAGACAATTTTAATTTTTTTAAATTTAGACAAGAGCATTTTTAAAATAAAATTTTATTGATATCTTATGACTTACCCTGTATCCTTTCCTGTCCTCAAGGGCTGTTCCTTATAACAAAAATTAAAAAAAAAGAAAGAAAGAAATATTCAGCCAAATCAATGAATACACTGAAAACACCTGACCAATGTTCAGCACCTGTGGACCTCAAACACCCCCACTCCCACTCCCCACCCAGAAAGTGTGTCTTCTTTGGGCCTAGACTTGTTCTTCATAATTTTGCAACATTTAATTTCTGCTATTTTGTAGTGGTTGTCCTTTCCATGTATATTGTTGCAGTTTTTGTCTATGTGATTTTCCTGTCTTCTTCCTGGCTCACTTCATTTTGTATCAGTAGGTCTTTTCAGGCTTCTCTGTGGAACCTCTCTAGATCAAAAGTTATGGACAGTTTATTTAGTTTATTTGTAAAGTTCAAAATTGCTCCCCAGAATGGATATACTAATCCATGGCTTTACTAACAATACATTAGTGTGTCTGTCTTTTCATAACCCTTCCAACTGTAACTATATTTTATCACCTTTGCCAATTTGCTGAGTGTAAGGTAAAACCTCAGGTTTGTTTTGATTTTCCCTTTGGAGAAATATTTGTTGCTATTTTGCGATGAATGTATTTAGCATTATTAGTGGCTGAAATGTTTTCTGTACGCTTAGACATTCTCTTGTCTATTTGTTGACATAGCTGAGAAAGCAGCTACTTGCCTCAGTTTTTTGGATTTTTTTTCACTGCTAAAGAAGTTAATGATTAAAAAAGGAAGATCTCACATGCCCCCCAACAGTCACAGCAGTCTTTTTGTGGTAACAAAAAACTAGTAACAAAGAAGGTGCCCATTGATTGGGCAGTGGGTAAACAAACTGGGGTGCATGACTGTAATGATACATTACTGCACCATAGGAAGTAACACACATGGGGAGGGAAGCCTGGGAAGAGCTCTTTGAGGTGATTGAAGAGTGAAATGAATGGGGCAGTCACAAAACAGTCTTACAGGGTTAGAATGCAGAGTACAAGAAGAGGAATAGGAAGAGAGAAGGCTGAAAAGATAGACTGAGCCAAACCGTGCAGCACCAAGAATTTAATGTAGTTTATTTAATGGACAAAGAAAGATGTGATCACATCTTTAACACCTTAGTACAATTACTCATTCAGGTGTGAATGAATGATTGGAGAAGAAGCAAAGAACATGTCTTAACTGTCTCTTCCGTTCACTTTCAGTCCTGCATTACCACTAGACATTTCAATTGGAGACAATCTCACCTAGGGACATCTCAGTCCATGAGTAAAGGGTTCCTTTTCCAGCTCTGGATCTCAGGAACTGGACTCAGAAGAGGGATTCTTTCGAGAGTGTGGGGGAAGACATCATTCTGCCGGGGTTCAGAGTGGGGAGAGCTGGTTCAGATTTTTGAAAGAATTCCATCAAACCTTTTTAGCCAAAGGGAGCTTTATTAACACAAAAGCATGTGGGCCTAAGACTTAACAAGGAGCTAAACAAAGGCAATGATATAGGACAAGGACCAGACTTATATAGCCATAAAGCTATACAACTTGTAGGATGCCTATGTAAATTTTAGGGTTTCTAAAGGGGGTTGGAGATTTAGGGACAAGATAAATCTTTCAAGATAAGGACACAGGATGAAGACAATGAATGACACAAGATAAGGGAGACAAGGGAATTTTTATGACCCAGGATGGAAGGAGACAAGGAATTTTAGGATGAGGGGAAGGTTTGTGGTATTTCAGGATAAGGGGAGACTTTAGGATGCCAGGGAATGAGCAAGTCAACCTTTAGGGCACCTCTGTATTTTAAGGTGCCTTTAGAGGATAAAGCAGGGAAAGGGCAACTCAACCTTTAGGGCACTTTTGTATCCACATCATTTCCCCACTCAATCACCATGGAGAATTTTTTCAGGGAAAAAAAAGGACGAAGGTCATAGTCTTCAGCAGCTGCTTCTTGCTGCACAGGGGCAAAGAGTCCACTTCAGGGACCCAGAATAGGTGGAGGAGGGGTGGTCAGCATGGGGGGGTGGAATGTGGTGCCAGCTGAGTCCAGAGTGAAGAGAGACAAACCACTAAGGAACACCAAGGGCAGGGGTTGGCATCCTAAGAGCTGAAAGTGAAATTTCTGCAGATGAGAAGACACAAAGCAAACCAGGAGATTAAACAAGCATGAACCTAGTGTAAGAGCAAGTAAAATGATTAATAATGGGTCAGAATGAGGGAAACAAGGGAGAGGAACCATGTCCCCCAGGAGAAAATGGGGGAGATATCAGGCTGGAGTGAATGCCTTGCATCCGAGAGGTTGCCTATAATATCCTTTGAATGCTCAAAGGATAAATTCCATGCAGTCTTCAGGGAACAGGGGGAGTGCTGTGGGGAATGAACTAGTCTACTGGGCATGATGGTGACACACCCAGCAATCATGTACTCTTCCTTGCCCCACAGAGTTCCATATTTGAATTAAGATAGACTTCCAGTCCCAAGGAAGCAGGCCTAACCCTAGGCACAGGGTGGGAATCAGGAATCGGTGGGCTAGAAACAGAAGTGGTGCAAGGTGGGGTCCAGAACATAGTATAGCAAGAAAGCACACAGGCAAGTCCCCACAGTGAGGGGCTTCAATGCATAGTCTCCTTTGATCACTTTTCTGACTGGTCCTGCCTTGCATCTTATCTCACATTTCACATCCTGCCTCCTGCTTACTTCGTCTACCTCAGCATTCCTGTCTGCCTCACATGCCACCCAAATGCTTTTGGGAGAGGGACAAAGGATCTGTCCCTGCCTGAGTGGGGGAGGGGAGTAAAATGAGGCTGAGGCAGTATCCATCGGATGAGGAGAATGTGGAACAGGTATCCTTGTTGCATGACCATCTCAGGTGGACAGCTGATAGTCTAGGAGACACAAAGCTGACAGACAAGTTCAATATGCTGGGCCCAAATAGAGAACAGAGGAAAACAAAGAAAGGAACCAAGAGCTTCATGATGCTATTAATTACTTTTGACATACAGGATTATCTGATCTTAACTATTTTCTCAAAAGTTTCCACTCTGATTCAGTTCCTTTAGGAGGATCAGATGCTATTGAGGATCCAGCTCTATCCATGTAAATACAGATAACAACACTTTGCAGGTAGAAGCTTTCTACCTTTGAGTTCAATAGTTATACAGATGAATTTACTTATAAGAGACTGACTTTTACTCTAGTTATTATAAAAAGCTTGGGAGGATCCATAAGTAATTAATTCCAAAACAGTGCATACCAATAAGTTGCTTATAATAAAACATGTTTGCACCACAGAACACACGTATAAACAGGTATTATTTCCACAATAGTAACAAACTTTGAATGAAGTTGACTTTTCCATTAATATAAAAGTATTACATAATTTACCTCCCTTTAAGAAATTTGCACTGAAATTCTATTCCTCAAGTAGAAGATATTTCTGATCTAGTTTCAGTAATTAACAGAAAAACAATTAGGTCCCTCAGTCAGTTGTACCAATACTCAATTATTCTAACATCATTTTGAAACATTATTGTATGGACCTTATTCCATACAGACATATATCTAGTGACAGGCAGGTTACTAGGCCAAATACCCATTTACCAAATTCTTTAATATATAAAAAGGAATATAATCTGAGGCTGAATAGCTCAGATCTTAAATACACACTTTGTTATGGTAGTTCAAATGTATCCCAGTCTTAGTCTATGGGATAATGATTCAACATTGTGTTTGCACCTTTGTTTCACAAACCTCTTTTCCTTTATTTAATTATTCCCATAACATTCAGAAAGAATGTTCTATTCCAGGGATTTACTAATTTGCCCAGTTGTTTGGAGTATGGAATGACTACACATTCAGACTGAAAACAGCAAAATTTCACATATGTGCATTGTGCTCACTTATCTTTCACTTCCACTTGTTTTGATTACAGAAATTTGTCATAAAAGGAAAGGCAAGGACATGATTAGATAAAACAGCACAGTTTTCCAACCATGCACTATCAATTCCACCTCATAGACAGACTCAGGAATAGTCAGGTAGAAAACATTCCTCTTTAAAGGAACACAATGGGGAAGCTGAGCCAGGATCCCATCCTAAACTGAGGCTAGGATTATCCTCTCAGTTTTTCCAGACATAGACCAAATATAAGAGCAAGTAAAGTTATACCTGTAACAGTCACATTCTCTGAGTACCTTGTGGCATTTCTCTCAGAAGGTTGACTATTGACTATTGATGGATTTTTATGATCCATCAGATAACTCAAAACACAGTTCATTATATTCCCAAGAGCTTTTACCTCAGATGGCAAATTTCAATAATCAAAATTTTACCAGGACTCACATTTCAAATTTAAACTTGTCCTCATGCAAAAGCCAATTATTAGAGATCATTTATATACCTTTGCAAATTCTCAGAATGCCAAGTTCCCTGTTTAGGAACTCCATAACCCAAACAAGCTCTTTGGCAATCTCATAAAATTAGGGAGGATGGAGAAGGACCCCTGTTCTATCCACCCTATAGGATAGAACTGATCCCCCCCCAGCTTCAGAGCATTAACTCTGCCCAGCAACAACTCATGAATTGTTTATCTCTGCTTGGAACAATAACAAGCTATTCTTATGAATCCTTCACAAAAGTATCTATAGACATTCCAGCTTAGGCAACTATTATCTCCCCCTTGTACAGTGTCCTGCTGCCCCCATGAATCCTTCAGTACTCTATCTCTAGGTTGACTTGGCTGCTAACCCTATCTCTGGGTTAACTCCTTAGCCTATTATCCACTGGGTGTCGGTTAGCCTTGGTTCCCAGACATCAGCCTTGTCAAACATGACACTGATGGGTGGCAGACTGGGCACTTCTCCATCAGCCCTTGACCGATAGCCGACTTAGTGTCGTTTCAAGCCTAAAACCACACCTCCAGGTAGCCCCCCTTGTGCTTTTCCCCAGTGAATCATGGGCAATATGCCTTAGAAGTTACATTAAAAATGCATGTTCCTTTAAACACTGGCACCACCTTAACTCCTTCCTAATCCCACCCTTAATCACCTAGTTAGCCTAATTGGCATGGTTCTATTATGGATTACTCTATAAAAATCTTAATTCTACCCCTTTAAGGTTGAAGGTCCCCCTAAAGGACTCTTGCCCACTGTACAGCCTAACAATAAACTTGCAGGTCCCCTAAGGACCCTTGCCCCACTGTAAAGCATACAATAAACTTTTACAACTCTGACTCCAAGTTGGCTTGGGCTGAATTCTTTCAAGACTGAACCACAGGTTTTCTGGTCTTAAGATAAAGATCAAAATTCCTGCCGAACCTATTGTGAGCCATCCCTCATCAGAACTGCTATGGGCTGTGCTTTTGACTAGCCCTGAGGACTGCTCTGAATGAGCAGAATCTTCCTTTCCATACAAAACACAATTACCAGCTTTAGGTTTTAGCATTAAAACATAATCAACAACCTTATAATTTTCATAAGCTATAGCCAAATTGTTTTAATTGTAGCACAAACAATATGCTTCAGATGAAGTCAGTTGTATTCCCAGATCATATAATATTACTGATAGAAGGATGGACTGTCTTACCCAGTGCAGACAACTGCTGGCTTCCTACCTCACAGAAGGTACTTCCAGGTTTTCCGTGGCAGGGGCTCAGGGCCATTACCAGTCGGGCCCTTAGGATAGCTGATGCCCCTTCCCTCTCCTTCCTTTTGCCAGGTGGGGGGTAAGGATGAAACTCTCTTTTCCTAATCTGATCTAGGATAAGAGGAGTTAATAGAAAAACTCCAGGGCTGTTTACAGTTGTACCAAGATACCCTCTTTGAAAAGGGTCAGGGTTAGGGATGTTCGAGACCCCAAAATACCATACACACTGGGTCCCTGCCATATGAATTCGACTCAAGTCTTCTCTCAGCCAAAGAAAAGTCTGACTCAAGTGGGAGGGAGTGGGGGGAAAGGGAGTGACCAGAGATTGTCAGGCGGTGTTTCAAAACTCCTTAAAGATCAATTGCAAAACCTTGCAAAACATAGAATCTGCTAAGCTGTGTGTGTGTGTGTGTGTGTTTTTTTTTAAAGCAATTGGGGTTAACTTGCTCAAGGTTATATGGCCTGTTATTCTGCGTGTGGTGCTAAGTATCTGAGCCTGGATTTGGTCCCCAGGTCATCCCGATACTGGTGCTCTTACTCCCTGAGCCACCTGGCCTCCCCTAAGCAATTGGGGTTAAGTAACTTGCTCAAGGTTACACGGCCAGGTGTTTCTGGGTGGGTGCTAAGTGTCTGAGCCTGGATTTGATACCCAGGTCATCCTGATACTGGGGCCGGTGCTCTTACTTACTGTGCTACCTGGCCGCCCCAAGGTTTTTTTTTTTTTTAGCTGTTCTAACTTTTCACTTCTACACCCACAGCTTAAAAATTCAGAGTGGGACATTGAACCTTTCAGACCTACAATTACGAGACTAGTACCCTATCTTAGGATACTTGAAGCACAAACCAGTGACTCTTTCTCTGAAAGCACCTATTTAAGGCTGATACATGTACACAACAAAGCTAGGAGCAAAATTTAGAAAATTTGTCCAAGCAGAGTAAGGTGCCTTTTCTTTAAGTTTTGGAGACCAATTTTCTTACTAATCTTGTTTCTTTTAGAAATCCCCTTCACAAATTAGTTTTCTAGATTATATTGAAGTTAGGCTGTGTTGTGTTACAATGGAACACTAGGCACTTTTCCTTAAGATCTCCTCCCTGAATTTCCCTCCTAGCAGCCTCTCAACACTTGTCCCAGAGTCCCAGGACAGAGGGGAGAAAAAACAAAGGTGACCCACCCAGCGCAAGGGGGCCCACAGTTCGACCGACCATCCAGAAGTCAGTGGAGCTTCAGACCTGCTCACTCCAGGGGTCTCGCTGCTAGGAAGACAGTAGAAGCAGAAAGGTTTGGGGAAGAGAATAAAGAAAAGGGTGCTTACCGTTATCCCAGTGGCTAGGAGAAGATCATAAGAGTCCAATTAATATTTGGACTCCCAGTTTCAGCACCAAAATGTCGGGATTCAGAGTGGGGACAGCTGGTTCAGATTTTGAAAGAATTCAATCGACCTCCTCTTTAGCCAAAGGGAGCTTTATTAAAGAAAAAGCATTCGGGCCTAAGACTTAGCAAGGAGCTAAACAAAGACAATGATATAGGACAAGGACCAGACTTATATAGCCACAAAGCTATACAGCCTATAGGATGGTGATGTAAGTTTTAGGATTTCTAAAGGGGTTTGGAGATTTAGGGACAAGATAAATCTTTCAAGATAAGGACACGGGATGAAAACAATGAATGACACAAGATAAGTGAGACAAGGGAATTTTTATGACCCAGGATGGAAGGAGACAAGGATTTTTTTTTTTTAAAGCAATCGGGGTTAAGTAACTTGCTCAAGGTTACATGGCCAGTTATTTCTGGGTGGGTGCTAAGTATATGAGACCGGATTTGATCCCCAGGTCATCCTAACACTGGAGCCGGTGCTCTTACTTGCTGAGCCACCTGGCCGCCCCCGGAGACAAGGAATTTTAGGATAAGGGGTAAGTTTTGTGGTATTTCAGGATAAGGGGAGACTTTAGAATGCCAGGGAATGAGCAACTCAACCCTTGGGGAACCTCTCTACTTCAGGGTGCTTTTAGAGGATAAAGCAGGGAAAGGGCAACTCAACCTTTAGGGCACCTTTGTATCCACATTCGTTCTGGGAATCGTCAGTGCAAGGTGGTAACAGAAGCCACGAGGAGAGGTGACGTCACCAGGACAAGGGCTCTTACTCTTTTTGGGGTCATGGGACCTGGTGGGTGCCGACTGCAGTGTGGGGCGCATTTCTGACCCTGGGTCCCTGACATCACTCCCAGACCTACCCCCACCCCCACCCCCATCCCAAAGCCGCTCTGCCCCTCCAGCCAGGGAAAGCCGCTCCTCCCAGCAGCCCCCGCGCACGCGGCCGCTCTTCTAAGGCTTAGGCCCTAGCCCTGAGCCCCGTCCGGAAGCGGTGGTACGTGGGTCTGGCCTTTCCTCTCTAGCAGACTTGGAGGTCGCCCCGTCTCGATGGTTCTCTTTTTCTGGCCCTAGAGACAAGAATAGGTCCATTCTTATTCCTCTGGTACTTCTTCTCATGGGTATCCGGCGGAAGAGGAGAGGAGGTATTGACTATCTAGGACCAAAAGCGATGTTCGTAGGACCCCATTGGGTAGAGCGGGGCGGGGGCGGAGAAAATTTACCAATGACAAGCGAGCTAGTTCTGGGGTGGGCGGGCCTATCTCTCACCAACCAATGGGTTTGGAACTTTCGGGGACAGACAGAGGGCGCTGGGAAACGAGGTCCCGGCAATGAGGAGCTGGGTTAGGGGCTGACTTCCAGTGGTTTGGAGTGAATGAGCAATGGTGGGGGAATGAGGGGCCAGGAACAGGGAGAGGAGAAGCCGCAGAGATGGAAATAGGCGCACCCCTGCGGCATCCATCCCCATTCAGCAAACGCCATCTCCAAAGCTGCCCATCATCGTTCTGCGCTGTGGGGCACGTGACTTCTCGTCCTCCTAGAGCTTGTGCCCTGTGACCCGCCACAATGCGTCAACTGTGCCAGGAGCCGTGGGAGGGAGTGGAACCAGAACCGGGGGTGGGGGGAATCCAGGGAGGAGTGGGCTTTTGAGCTGGGCGGTAAAAGATGGGTTCGAAGGTCCAAATGGAGCAGGACAATCCCGGGAATGGGAACAGTGCAAATGCAGGGAGACTGGAAAAAGTAGGGTGTGTTCAGGGGGAATTCAAAGAAGTCTCTGGGGGGGAAGTACTATGAAATTAGGAAAAAGTAACAAGCAGAGCAGCTTGACTTTGCTCAGGCGAAAGGAAGCCACTTAACATTTAGAGCAGATGAGTGACATCGGGTTAATAGTATGTAATAACGTGTGTTGTGTTTTGCAAACCGTAGAGCAATGTAAATGTCAGCAATTTGTATTCATCTCCCTGAGCCTCGTTTCACCCATTTATGTGGCATGGTATGGATGGTTTTTGTGAATTAGAATTATGCAAATACAATTTGAGTTAAAATTTCAAACATTTTCTACCAATAGACCGGGCAGGAACCTAATTCAAATAGCAAAGCATTTAGTTGAGATGAAAAAACCAGCAAGTAGCAGAAAAGTCAAGTAATGAAATTGTTTTAAGACCCCCATGCCCTAAAGGATACAACTTCTTACACACTCCCACAAAGGGGTGGGGTGTCAAGGGAATATGGAGAAGAAACATCTCTCACAATTCTCATAGCAGGATTGGGTGGCTTCATTTGCTATAGTCATCATCACCTGGAGCTGTCTGTCATCTGCCGTCGAGGCTTCTTCGAAGGGGTAGATGACCTGCCAGGTGTTGTCACCCATTTCTGAGAGCTCAGTGCGTGCTCCACCTGTATCTTGTGGGTGACTGAACCATGCATGGACGGTGAGATCATGAGAAGTTGAATCGATAGTCAGGATTGTTTGAAGGAACCATCCACACTGATGTTGCTTATAGTCTCATCCACCGTGCTTTGGGAGGATGTGCCTCATGAGTTTGGTCTTGGTCCTAGGAATGTCATCACCAGGTATTTACTGACTTGGATGCCAGGCCTAAACACGTTGCTACTCCCACCCCCAGTTATTGTTTTTTCTGCCCGACATCTTCAACAAGATCCTGGTGGAGAGGGTCCCTAATAAACAGGCTGTTCTCCAGGCCTATGGCCTTCAAACTCCCCCCTCCTCCCTTAATCCCAGTGATTTCTTCTCCTTTCCCCTGTTCTCATCTCCATCTAGCTAAATTGCTACTCCTTCACTAGTCCTTTGCTTCCTCTGCCCAGACCTTTAAAAAACAAACTTATTTTTAAAAGTGACAGATTACAAACAAAAAAAAGGATCTAAAGTGCCCTTTTAAAATGTTTTGCTTAAGGATACAAACTTACAGCAGGACTCCAGGAAAAATCACTAGTGTGTCATTTCAGATTATGAAATATTTGTAAAGTATTAATTATCTTGTGTATAATGCTACATGTTCATTTTTGGAGATTACAGTTTTTGCCAGTCATTAAGCTCTAGGCTTAGTCTGTATTAAATTCATTTTCTGTTAAGTCATATCAGGAAAAAACGTCTCTACAAAAATATCCCCTAAAAAAAAAAAAAGAAATATTCATTTTAGTCTTGGCAGATTCATTTAGTCTTGGCAGATACTAACACTTTAGCACCACCTAGTGGCCATTTTTAAAAAAAAGTATGTTTCTAAGAAAGTCCAGTACCATAAATCAGTCTGCAATCCTCAATTCACCCTTTGATCCAGAAAGATAAAGCAACTGAATTATTCAACAATTTAGCGCTATAATTTTACAAAAGAATGTGTTTTCCAATGAAAAACATTTTCCCTGTAAAATTAAGGAGAAGAACATTAAGACCTATTCATTATTTGATAAAACTATAAAAGTAATTCTTATATTTCTAAATATAAATGGATAAAGATACCATTTGTTCTGAACAAATATTATACATCTGGTCTGCCTTTTATCTGAACAACAACAGTTAATAAACTTGTGATAGCATGTTGAACATGAACATTTGAATCTGAAAGGCTTATTGTGTTTTAGTTAGTATTACTCAAATAAAGAGGGGCAATAATATCAGTGACACCAGATTTTGAGAAATTTTGCCCTGGAGAATGCACCTACCCATCCACATGAATAATTTTACTATTATAGTTATTTATAAATTATAAATATGAAAATGTATTCTACTAATAAGTATCAATGTATATTACTGTAAATTTAAGAAGTGTTAGAAAATTATTTTAACAATTTTAAGTAAAACATGAATTAATCAGTGAGCATTTATTAAGTGCCTGTTGTATACCTGGTACTGTGCTAAGCACTGAGGACACAGAAAAGACAAATACTGCTTTCAAGAAGCTTACAATCTAAAGGAGGAAGACAGCACAGAAAAGGAAACTGAAAAATGGTGGGGGCAGGGGGGTAGAGGGAGGGGGTAAGAGTTTTTTTTTTTTTAATGGAAACATTAGAGACACATTGTTACATAAAGCAATTAGGAGTATTGCTGCATGAGATTCGGGAACTACTATGCCATACCCAGCTAGACTATTTCACAGTGAGTTTTCCACTAATTAAAAAAGCACAGGACCTTAAGGTTTTCTAGGCTATTAAGAGTTTGGAATGGAGATGATGTACTTGGTATCATTTCACAAATAGGTAACTTCATTTATTCATTCAACAGATATTTATTAAATTCCTACTATATGCAGAACAAATATTTTCAGGTACAGAGATGATAGAAATTTTAGATAATTTAGTCTTTATTTGGTACAGTCCATAATACACAGTAGGTACTTAATATATGTTTTTCATTTATGCATTCATCCATTACCTTCAGGGATCCCCATCTACTAAAAGGAATATGACATATATACAAATAGTTGCAATACAACTTTTGTTTACATTTGGTGTTTTACCATCTACAAAGTGTTTTTCTCACAAGAATCCTGTGAGGTATGTAGCAAATTTCTCACTAAAGAAAAAATAGAGGCTACCATGTTGTAAAAGGACTTGTCCATGGGCAAAAGATCAATAAATGTTAGAGCCTAGCCTTGACCCCAGGTCTTCTGACTCCAGCCATGTCTAGTACTCTCTCCACTACACTATGTTCTCCAAGAACTGAAAGATTACCCACTGAGGAACTATAAGAAGGCTTTGTGGAGATGATTCTGAAATGCAAATTTTAGGGGATGGGATTTCAACCAAGATGATACAAAAAAGTGTGAGTACAGAGATAAGAATAATAATTACTGGTATTTATATAGTGTTTTAAAGATTGAAAAACATTTTCTATATGGTATTGCACTTGAGCCTCAAAATATACCTGTGATATCGACAAATACATATGTTACTATTCCCATTTTACAAATGTAAACCCTGAGGCTCAGCGACTATGATTTTGCCATGGTCACATAGCTAAGAAGTATGAGTCAGGTTATGAACTTAAGTCTTTGTGAATCCATACCTAGCACTTCTCCATTACATCATGCTCCCTCTAAAATATGGGATTAAGTAACTGGAACATTAATGTACTGTCAAGACTTTTTCTAGATTCTGGTAATTGCTTACTGGATCATTTCATAGATGCCAATTGCTCTAAGTACCAAATAAAAGGCCTTGAACAAAATGTTAACATGGTACTGCACCTACAATATAAAGTAATCTGAAGTCTAACCCCTTATAAAATTGGTACCACCTACGCAGAGGAATGGGTACCTGGGCAAGTGTCCTGGAATCCAGTAGGCCTCTGTCACTAAGAGAAAAAGCCAGTTAGCCATGGGTGTGTCAGACTCTTCCCACTTCCTTTTCTTTTTTTTTTTTTTAAAGCAATCGGGGTTAAGTAACTTGCTCAAGGTTACACAGCCAGTTATTTATGGGTGTGGTGCTGAGTATCTGAGCCCGGATTTGATCCAGGTCATCCTGACACTGGAGCCAGTGCTCTTACTCACTGAGCCACCTGGCCACCCCTAAGCAATTGGGGCTAAGTAACTTGCTCAAGGTTACACGGCCAGGTGTTTCTGTGTGGGTGCTAAGTGTCTGAGCCTGGATTTGATCTCCAGGTCTTCTCAACACTGGAGCCGGTGCTCTTACTTGCTGTGCTACCTGGCCGTCCCCCCCCCCCCCACTTCCTTTTCTTCCTTCTTCACCCCCTTAACCAATTATAATACTCAAAAATGCTGAAGCATAGATCTGGGAGCAGAGGAAGAAGACTTAACACCTTGCTTTCCCACCAATTACTGCCCTAGAACTCTTGGGAAGTACTGAAAATGGGTGAAACACCATTGACTCATATCAGAGATGAGAACTATCCTGTATGAAGACAAAACTAAGAAATCATCAAGCTGCTATGCTGCCTCCTATCTCCCATGAGCTGATATTAGATGTGGGTTCCTCACAGCAAATGGAAGCCCATTTTGATGTACACACCTCAGAACCTGCAGTTGAACCCATATTTAAGTCTTTATTTTTTTTTCCCTAGTACCACACTGCCTTTTTTTTTTTTTCTTTTTTGGAGGGCAATTGGAGTTAAATAACTTGCCCAAGGTTACACGGCTAGTTTTTTGTGTGGGTGTTAAGTGTCTGAGGCCTGAACCAAACTCTGGTCTTCCTGACTCCTGGCCAGCGCTTTACTTACTGCTCCACCTAGCTGCCCCCTACCACACTGCCTTTCTATACCACCCCTTACTTTGGGCCTACTTTGTAAACCAACAAGATGACTTTTGAGGTTAACCACTTACCCTCTTACAAGAGCCTTACATCCAAACTTGTTCTAATTTTTCAGTTAGCAAGAAAAGGTTACTAAGAATATCCAAACTCTCTGCTATAATAATCGCTGTTGGACTGTCAGACCACCCAGTTAGATATTACTGATGTTGAATTTCCTGATCAAATATGGTTTCTTTTTAAAGTGTAAAGGAACATGAGGTCCCCTTGAGCAATATGGATCTACCAGTTGGGGGAAGAGGGCATATAGCTCTTTGATAAATCATACCTTTGCTCTAAAGGTAAAGAGCTTAGTATTCCCCACCTTAACTTCTACTCTACTTACTATTGAAAAAAAAAGACACGTTCATTCCCACTGATATGTATCCCTCCATCTGGGCCATTATTAATAAATTCAATTTTGAGACAGCTATATGCATTCTTTATTGATGTGGGGACACCAAAGGAAAAGAGTGGTGGAATTCAAGTAAGTAGAAGGCAGAGAAAGGGGTTGCTCATCCCTTATGTAACCTTACCAATAGCAATGTGTGTAAATGTTCAGTCAACCACTGATGACTAATAATTATTCAAATCCTGCTCTCCTTTCTTATTAGCTTGCACTGCCTATCTCTTCTTCAATATAAAATACCATACTGGAAGGCTCTACTTCCCAAACTTCCCCCAAATGCTTAAAAACTAGTACTTGTTATTTGTGCTCATATCTCCTTCCACACATGCTCTTAATATATGGTAAATTTACTGATGAATGATGGGTGAATTAAATGTGGGTATTATGAAGTTTAATAGTTTTAACTCATATACTCAAATTGAAGACCCCCTTAATATTGTTACAGTAATGGTCTAAAGTTGATAAAATGTCAAGAACAATTCTTGTGAAAATTATGAAAAGAGAATTAACATCTTTGTAAAAAAAGGCACAGAAAATAATGAAGAAAGTAACACTTTAAAAAACAGAATTGCCAGCCACCCAGCTAGAGGGACTTCAGATCACCAGCAGCTGTGGTGGTTTCCAGAATTATCAACACATAGATGCTAAGGACAAAGTGAGAGGTCAGTGCAATGTGGACTTTGGGATCCAGTAGTTGGGAGTGTGGTTGGCCTCCCCACCCCCCGGGGGGGGGGGTGAGAAGCCACTGAGGTGCCGCCATCACGTGGCAGCTTAAACTCCTGGTCTGCAGAGTGTAGGAAGACCAAGCGACCAGTCTGAGGGGTAATCACTGTTGCTTTAACCTGCTTGGATCTGGATTGCATTCTAGGGTGGAGGTCCTGGGGTATGTGACCAGCTTGCCAGAGTGTGTGAAGGCTTCATAGAGGGCACCCAACTAATACCTTTGGCAGCTGAGAAAACCCGAGCATTTGGGACGAAGCTCCCCTGTCTGGTAGCAGAGTCCTACTGTGGCAAAAAGCCTAGGGGTCAAGTGATTGAGTGGTGACATGAGCAGGCAAAGGAAGCAAAGCAAACAGAGCAACCCAGCTTTACACTCCTATTTTGGTGGCAAAAAAGAATCAAAAGCATGGAACAGGAGGAAGACAGTGAGTGAAGTCAGAAGTCCTGCTCCAAAAGCTTCAAAGAAAAATATGAGCTGGTTACAGGCCATAGAGGAAGCAAATAAGAGAAGTGGAGGAAAAATTGGGAAGAGAAATGAGAACAATGCAAGAAAATTATGAAATGAGAGTCAACAGCCAGACTGAGGAAAATTATACCTTAAAAAATAGACTGACTCAAATGGCAAAAGAAGCTCAAAAAGGCAATGAGGAGAAGAATGCCTTAAAAAGCCAAATTCGCCAGATGGAAAAAGAATCTCAAAAGCTCATTGAGGAGAATCTTTGCTTCAGAATTAGATTGGAGCAAATGGAAGCTAGTGACTTTATGAGAAATCAAGATGCTGTTAAACAGATCCAAACAAATGAAAGAATAGAAGGCAATGTGAACTATCTCATGGGAAAGACCACTGACCTGGAAAATAAATCCAGGAGAGATAATTTAAAAAGTATTGGACTACCTGAAAGCCATGATCAAAGAAAGAACCTAGAAATCATCCTCCAAGAAATTCTGAAGGAAAACGGCCCTGATGTTTTAGAACCAGAGGGCAAAATAGAGGTCGAAAGAATCCACTGATCACCTCCTGAAAAAGATCCCAAAAAGAAAATTCCTAGGAATATTATAGCCATGTTCCGGAATTCCCAGATCAAGGAGAGAATATTACAAGCAGCCAGGAAGAAACAATTTGAATATTGTGGAAATACAATCAGGATAACACAGGATCTGGCAGCTTCTACACTGAGGGATCGAAGGGCTTGGAATATGATATTTCAGAGGTCAAAGGAGCTGGGATTAAAACCAAGAATCACCTACCCAGCAAAACTGAGTATCATGTTTCAGGGGAAAATATGGTCATTCAGTGGAATAGAGGACTTTCAAGTATTCTTGATGAAAAAACCAGAGTTGAATAGAAAATTTGACATTCAGATACAAGAAGCAAGAGAAGCATGAGAAGGTAAACAGGGAAAAGAAATCATAAGGAACTTATCAAAGTTGAACTATTTACATTCCTACATGGAAAAACAATAATTGTAACTGATGAAACTTTTCTCAGTATGAAAATGGTTGAAGGGAATATATATATATATATATACATATATATATGTCTATATAGGAGGGTATAGAAGCATATGAATACATATGTGAATGTGTGTATATATATTTACAGGCATACATAGATAGAGGGCGCAGGACCAATTTAATAGGAAGGGATGATACTTAAAAGGTGAAATTAAGAGGTGAGAGAGGAATATAATGAGAGGAGATGGGGAGAGACAGAATGGGGTAAACTATCTCATACAGAAGAGGCAAGGGGAAATGGTTACAATGGAGGGGAAGAACAGGAAGGCAAAAGGGAATGGGTCAACCTTATTCTGATTGAATTTGGCTCAGGGAAGGAATGACATACACACTAAATAGGGTATCTCAGCCTACAGGAGAGTAGGGGGGAAGGGGATGAGAGGGGAGATGATGGGAGGGAGGGCAGGCTGGGGGGGGAGGGAAGTTGGAAGCACCCACTTTTGAAGAGTGACAGGATCAAAGTAGAGAATAGAACAAATGGGAGGTGGGATAGGAGGGAGGGAAATATGATGTCTTTTACAATATATCCACTATGGAAATGTTTTGCATAGCTACACATGTACAACCTATACTGAATTGCATATCTTCCCAGTAAGGGTGGGTGACAAGGGAGGAAGGAAATGAATCTGGAATTCAAAGTTTTAAAATCTAATGTTTAAAATATATATATACTCTTATTAATACTATTTTACATGTAATTGGGAAATAAGAAATACAGGCACTGGGGCATAGAGAACCACCATGCCCTACTGGAAAAGTCAAAGGGTGTATGGGAGAAGACATGGGAGAGAGCAGATTGGAGGAGGGGATATCCTGTGGGACTGTTATTTTGGGGCGGTGGGTAGGGGAAATATGGGGAGCAAATTTGTAACTCAAAATCTGGTGGAAATGAATGATGTAAACCAGAAGTTAATAAAGCATTTGAAAAAAAAAGAAAAATAATTGCCCTAATGGTAAAAGAGGCACAAAAATTCACTGAAGAAAAGAACTTAAAAAGCAGAACAGGCCAAATGGAAAAAAAAGAAGTACAAAAGTTCACTTAAGAAAATAATTTCTTAAAAATTAGAATTGGGCAACTGGAAACTAATGACTCTATGAGACATCAAGAAACAGTAAAAGTCAAAATAATGAAAAAAATAGAAGAAAACGTGAACTATCTCATCAGAAAAACAACTGACCTGGAAAACAGATTGCGGAGAGATAATTTAGGAATTATTGGACAATCAGAAAACTATGACAAAAAATAAAAAAGAGCCTACTCATTATATTTCAAGACATTACAAGGAAAACTGCCCTAATGTCTTAGGTTCAGGGGGTGAAATAGAAATTGAAAGAATCCACAGATCTCTTCCTGAAAGAGATCCCAAAATGAAAACTCCCAGGTAACAATAGCTAAATTCCAAAGCATCAAAGGAGAAAATATTGGAAGCAGTCAGAAACAATTCAGATATCAAGGAGCCATAGTGAGGATCACACAAGATTTATCGGATTCCATGTTAAAGGAGGGCTTAACTTTATTGAGTCTCTTATTCTCTTTCATGCTTATCTATTTATGTTTCTCCTGAGACTTTGAATGTTACATTTTCTATTCAGCTCTGGTGTTTTCATCAGACATCTTTGAAAGTCCTCTATTTCATTAAATATCCATTTTCCCCCTGAAAGATTGATTATATTCAGTTTTGCTAAGCAAGTTATTCTTGGTTGTAATCCTAGTTCTTTTGCCTTCTGGAATATCATATTCCAAGCCTACAGTTTGGACTCAATATTTACTAGTTTTCTAAGAGTGCTTTGTCTAGCTTTATTCTTTTCCCCTATTATGCCCTACTTGGTATCCTGGCCTCAAACTAATCTGTGTAAATGATCTGTTCCCCTTCCCCCTCTTTACTAAATAGTAAACTCCTGGATGGCAAACACAATTTTGTTTTTCACTTTTCACCTAGATGCCTTGCTTGAAATGGGCCCTTAATAAATGGTGGTTGAGGGGCAGCTAGGTGGCACAGTGAATAGAGCACCAGCCCTGGAGTCAGGAGGATCTAAGTTCAAATTCGGCTTCAGACACTTAACACTTACTAGCTCTGGGACCTTGGGCAAGTCACTTAGCCCCAATTCCCCTGTATTCCTGCCTCTAAAAAACAACAACAACAACAAAATGCTGGTTGAACTGAGAACTTTCCCACCAGCATACCTAACCCTCTGCAGCTTCATCAGCATGGCTGCTACCAACACAGATGTCCAGAATTTCTTTTAATATGCTTTAGGCTAAGGTTGGTTATATGTTAAGTACTAAATATTCACAGATATAGATTATAATAACTTATACAGAATGGCAGAGGTGGGGAAACAAATGGCACTTTAACACAGGTAATCTAAATACAGATAAAAAACATGTTTAACATAAGACAAATTTAAAGTTAAAGAATCTTCCCATAAGTATCAATGTAAGTATTGATCCTGCTGAGAAAAAAAAATGCTACTAAGGTCTCATGATTCCCAAGATGGGTCAAAAGAAGCATTTTAAATTATGACTACTCAATTTTGATTAAAGAGAATTTGCTCTAAGATTCTGATTAAGTTCAGTATCATTTTATAAATACAAGGACACACATATCTACTCCTCTGAAAGCAACTTGTAACTGATTTATTTCTTCACATCATGGTCCAAAGTGGTTTGACTTTTTCATAGAAGTACGTTATCATTAGTGTGTGGGATACAGAGACCCTAACCCAGATTGACTACTCGGAGAACTCTTAAAGTGAAGGTAGAAAGATTAGAATCTCTGGAGAAGCAGGCAGTCCAGTCTCTGGGACAGCACCCAGAGAGAGGAGGCTGAGGTACAGAAGTCAAAGCTGGGTTAAATAAGCAAGGGTTACATGCCCCTCCCAAACATTTACCTAATTATTACTAATGAGGCTCTAATCTTGTTAGATAACATACATAATACGTGAGGTCCACTACAGCAAGGGCAGTAACAACCTCAGAATACCGTACCCCCTTCAATCTAACCTAGATACATCCTTATCTGGGCATGGGTGCCCCAAGGCCACTGTTCCCTGATTGGTCAAATCCACCTGCTGCTGCCAGCTCCTTCTGCTCTACATTGTTTCATTTTAGTATTATCTAGGAGTTCTTTGGGAACAACTCCCTTCCAAGGCTACTGCCTCAACTCCCCCAAGGACTAAGAACTCAACTTCCTCCAAGGCTACTGCCTGTTACTTTTTATCAGTAGTCTTGTTCAGCAATTCTTGCAGTTCTGTAGAAACTTAACCCTTTGTTACCTTTCACACTACCATTCCTTTCCTCAAACTCCCCAAACTAGAAACACCTCTAATTTGATCTCAATAGTTAATCCAATCAATTGTATTAATACTCAGTATCTCTCACATTACCTTGAAATATACAATAGGGGCGGCCAGGTAGCACAGTAAGAGCACTGGCCCCAGTGTCGGGATGACCTGGGGGATCGAATCTGGGCTCAGACACTTAGCATCCACCCAGAAATAACTGGCCGTGTAACCTTGAGCA